>NC_044988.1:29002258-29302258 GCF_008728515.1 Papio anubis
TGCATAATTTTGACTCTCAGTGAGTTTTTCCTGTGACATAACACTCGTGAAAGCAGGATTGCTTTCATGTGTGAACTCTCTTAAATCAGACTTACCCTTTGTGATTCTCTTTTAGCTTTAAATGTCATTTAAGAAAAAATAAAGAAAAGAAAATTAAGCATGACATTCTCCAGTACCTCTGCTCACTGTGTTATAATCCCTATCACTCCCCAAGTGAATTGGAGAGAGTGAAGACACAACGAACAGAAACTTCCTTGATGCTTCACAGAGGAAGTGTTCTCCAGGACCACACAGCCTCCACCATGTCCATCTGTAAGTGCTGTGGCAAGCCATACACAGAAAGATGCCTGTTTCCTGTCTTCTCGGTTAAAAACAGAAACAAAACACTGGAAGAAACCCCAAAGCCAAGCTGCCATGGGTTGCAGAGTGCCAGCCCTTAAGTAGTGTTGTCCATAGGTAAACAGGAGACAGATAAGGGCAATTTCAAGAAATAACAAACTCAAGGCATGAATGTGGTTATCCAAACATCAAGGGACTTCTTCATTTGCATTTGGATAATTGTGCAGTTATATGATTTGTTACATGGAGACCAGCTGGAAGTAAGAGAACTCATCCTCAACTTCCTGTACCTATGGAAGTCTTTACACACATGCTGGAGAGAGAGATGAGAGTTCATTAGCATCAAAACAACATGAATTTCACAATCAATTCCTAATATCTGAACAAATACAGAAAAGTCACAGGCATCTAGAAGTGCAGCCCAAGTTCTGTTCTTCAATCGGCCCACCCATTTCTCAAGATTTCATTGAGAAGATCAAGAAATCTAATCTTCCTTGGATGCAAAATGGAGGTGGTAAAAATTGGAAGTATGTCCTTCCTGGTAATTAGGCAATTTCAGTAAGTAGGAAGTACTCTGAAATCTTTAAGGTATAGAGTCTGACTCACTAGAACAAGAAAGGGCCCCACTTGTTGCCATTTTATGAGGTGACCATCCCAGTTGGATCCCAGGATAAGAACTACAAGTGTCCATTGGGTCTACCTGGGTCTGAGTCAAGAAAGCAGAGTTGAGTGCCCTGAAGTAAGCTGAGATTTTGGGGTTCAATGGGAAAGAACATAAGAATTGACTTTGCCACCTACTGCCTGAGTGACTTTGAGCAAGATCTCAAATCCCTATGTATCTCGGTTTTGTTATCTAAAAGATCACGTGATGGAGGATGCAAGGAAGTAACACAGGCAAGACCCAGTTTACAGTGTCTAGTACCTAACAGACTCTTGACACGTTTCACTTGCCCTTGAGTCAATCTTTCCATGTCACTGAATATTCTTCCACAACATGATTTTAATGGATATAGTCTTCCATTATTTAAATGTACCATTACTGACCAATATAAAAATGTTATTTTACCTCAAATTGTTATATGTAAAACAAAAACATGTTTGAGGACTAAACCCACACTGTAGTATAAATTAAACTGGATGTAGGCCAGGCATGGTGAGTCACACCTATAGTCCCAACACTTTGGGAGACCAAGATAGGAGGATGGCTTGAAGCCAGGAGCTCAAGAGCAGCCTGGGCAACATGGCAAGACCTCATCTCTACAAAAAATAAGAAAAATTAGCCAGCCATGGTGGTGTGCACCTGTAGTCCCAGCTTCTTGGGAGGCTGAGGTGGGAGGATCCATTGAGCCGAGGAATTTAAGGCTGCAGTGAGCTAGGATAACCACCGCACTCCAGCCTGAATGACAGAACAAGAACCTGTTTCAAAAAAAAAAAAAACAAACAAACCTAAAAACTAAAATCTGGATGTAGTTTGCCAATAACTAAACAGCAAATTAATTGTAATATGCTTACATATAAATGATATCTTTATTCTTTAATCATAAACCTGCTCACTAAGAAGCTGCTGAAGTCCATGGTAGTGACAGGTACATGTCTGCATCCTTGTCCTGACCTGCATCTTCTTTGATTGTCCCCATCTGTGTCTCCAACTGGCACTGCCGAACTGGCCTGCTACCTGATCAATGTTGTTGAGCTCACTGCACAAAGCCGTTCTTAAAAGGTAGATTTCTGCCTGGAATAGTCATACTCACACCACTTAAATTCCTTACTCCTGATCCATCCAGCTCAGCACAAGTTCTATTTATTGCCATAGAAACGTAGGTCATTTGGAAACACCTCCTTCATTTCTATGGAATGTTCAAACATTTCTGACATTTTGGACTCTGTTCTAGCCTCTTGTTAAATATATCCAGAAAAGAGACAAAGCTTTATGGGGAGGTTATGTGCACACATATGCTATAGAATAAACTATCTAAATGCTTAAAAATACTTTCCATCTGGCACCGCACCTTAATAGGTAGACAGAAATTATGTATGTGTCTATCTACCTATATAGATACACATAAATACATATCCCCAAAACAGAAACTCATTCTCTTATTTATATATAGGTGAATATACATATACCTTTATAGGTAGAACAAAAAAAAACCCTCAGCCTCTTTAGGGCCATGCATTTTCTCTGAGTAATTGTCACAATTAATTAAAATACATTTGTATGCATCTTTAGATAAATTCCATCAGACCAGTTTCTGTCCGGTTGGAAAATAATAACTGCCTATTTACTAAGTGCCCCTGCCCCCATACTACGTTCCAGTGAACTAAAGACCTCTGGCAATCATAGATTTACAACGCAGCAAGATTAAACAATTTACTGTTATTTATGACAGCCAAGCTGGATCTTCTGTATTATATTCCACATTAGCATCTATCACTTTACATTTGGGAGATCCTGTCCAAAAAAAGATTATGCCTCCTAACCAAACATTCAGCAGGGCTGCAGGAACAGGCCCCCTGACAAACATCCTGCCAAAGTACTTTAAAGCACCGTGAGCTCCTGCAGCTGTGCATTTTCAGACGACTCAGCAGATTAGCGTGGAGTCTCTTAGCCTCTGCTTGGTCTGTTCCTTTCAGTAATCTCTCACATGGCCCAGTCCATTCGGCTTGAAAATCCTCATGAAATGAGCAGATTAAGATCTGGCTTCAGTAGGGGGCCATGGGTTGGGCATGGAGGGGAGAGCCGGAGCCTCAGAAAGGTTTCAGATGGAAAAGCATGGCACTGACTCAGCTCATGCTTAACAGGAAATAATGCACAGACCACACCAAAAAAGTCCTTTATGTTGTGTGAAAGTCTACGCTGAAGCAACTGCTGCCACTTCATGTACTGTGATAGAGTGCGCATGTGTGTGTTTGTGTGTGCATGAGTGTGAGTACGCACACAAATGTGTGCTGGGACGGGGAGGAGATCACACGTTCAGCAGTCATCACCTCAGCCTTAGCTAGCAGCATGGAGAAATGCCAAAAGTCAAGAGGAAGCTGCACCAAAGCAACTGTGATCACCACATCAGCAGGCGCCTTCTGGTTAGTAAAGCTACTGGGACTAAAACACACACACGAACTCGTCCTTCTTTTATTTTAACCAGAGTAAAATATTTTTATAATAATTGTATTATATGAGTAAATAAAATAATTCATAATGCTGTAACCCATTATCACATTCAATCCTCCCAACAACCCTAGAAGATACGCAGACAAGTATTATTACTTTCCCTATTTTTATAAATGAGGAAATAAACCCCAGGAGGTGACTTCCCCACAGTCATGTAAGTTGCAAACAATAGTATCATGATTCAAATCCAAAACTTCTCCTTTTGTCTTCATTATTGTTTTAATTTTGAAGGTAATGCAAATGCATGTATGATCTTTTAAATCCAGAGATGTATATGGGATAGGAAAAGGGACTCTCCTTCCCCATCCTACACTCCCTCCACCCAAGCGATACCCACTGTTGACTGGAGTATGTTTTTCTAATCCTATTTTCTATGCCTACATAATATAGAGAAAAGCAGGATTACATTACACACAATATTCCAGTCATTGCTCTTTTTCACCAACAAGCTATCATTCACATCTTTTTCATACTACATATAAATTTATATCCTTTATTTTAGTGGTGTATATTATGTGGTTGTGTCATAAATTATGTACCTGTTCTCTGTTGAACATATAGATTTTTTTTTCTGAGTTTTTCCTTAGCAAAATGCTGCAGTGAGTACCCTTGTACACAGAAGTTTGTACATTTATTCTAGAAAAATCTACAATATAGTTTCTTAGATTAAGAGATTCCTGGGTTATTAAAACAACTACTCTATTAATTTAGATATATACTTCCAAATTGCCTGGCCAAAAAGTTGTGGCAATTTAACTTCTATGAACAGTATACAAACATGACAATTTTCCAACACCTACACCAACTCTGGGTAATTTCATCCTTTTTTACAAGTTGATGGATTGTTTTAATTTATATTTCTCTGGTTATTAATAGGGTTGGCCACCTGTTCATGTGTTAGTATTGATGATATTTGTATTGAATTGTTTGATTTTTCTTGATTTGGAAAACCTTTTTACATGTCATAGATATTAAATATTTGTCGTTAAACTCTCCTTCCAGTATTTTGTATGTGTTTTGTCAAGTAGAATAAATTCTTGTCCTCTGATTTCAGATTCCTTTCTCTTTCCATTAGAAATCCCTAAATGTAAAACTGGATATTGATAGCTAAAAACCAGGATGTTTACTAGAGAAAAACAATACAAAGGCAATAATTAAATATATTTATACAAAATACCTACTAGTCCAAACTTAAAAAGAGAAAGTAAAAGTCAAATGCTTCCATGACTTCAGACTAAGAAAAAGAACTTTTGAGGTTGAATGTTCCTGAAACTTTTCTTTTCATACAACTACAGACATGATTCCAAAAGTTGATGTCACTAAAAATGTAAGATATGAAAGATATTTGAAGACTCAGAGAAGGTGGATTTTCATTTTAACGAGTCACATATATATTCTAGATATCCTCTTATTTGTAACTAAGAGAGTCAAATCAAATGAAAGAATCTAAAAATGTCCCTTTGACTGTGGTAAGTAGAAGTAGTGGAGGTGTATTGGCCAAACCTTGAGTGTTTGTGAATTAACTCTTAAGGCTATGGGCTGACACAGGCCATTGAAGCCCCAGCTTTTTATCTTTAATTTTAAAATCCCTGAACAATTTATACTAATTTTTCTTGTCCATTATTTCCAAATAATCTTGTTTAAATGCTATTACAGTGCTTGTTCATGTTACTGTTGTCTAACAGAAGGGTATCCGGGGCCTTAAAACTGAGAGACTTAGGATTAATGACTCCAATACCTATGCTTGGACTTCTCCAAAAGTGGGTTCCAACTTCTTGTCCTCAAGTCTGTATAGAAACTAGCAAACTTCCAGAGTTCACAAAAGGCTCAAAGAGAACAGATGTTTTATAGAAAATTCTTAGAGCAAGTTTCACGCATAATGTTGCTGATGTGTGTCTGCCTTTTCAATAAACATCACTATGCTTTATCACAAGATTTAATAAAGCAGCTTAGTTAAAAATGCCATCTGGGTCTCTGGACACATTAAACAAAGCTTAAAATAACCACTCCAGCAACTGGGAGGACCCAGCTGTTCTCACAACCTCTCCCACTCCTTCTACTTCCCCATAAAAAGAGTGAATGAAGACCACAGACTAAAAGCATCCAGAATGAACTGACACAAACAGGGAGATAGGTGGAGCCAAGGGCTCTAGTAAGTTTACTGTTGTTCACATAATAGATTTGCTAATTCCACAACTTGGGGATGGGGATTCAGAAAGGGAAGCAGAAAGAGGGAAGAGAGAATCATGGAAGGGCTCATTCAAGTTTTCTAATGTATCACAAACCTGTCCTCCCTAATGTCTGGACTATAGTAGCCCATTCCACTCACCTATTCTGTAGTGAAGTTCAGTAGAAAATACAAAGCAATCACCACCCAGTTCTTTCTCCCTTCTAGAGATGAGATGTTAGCCACCCAATCCCAGACTCTCAGATCCATTCCAGGAAAGAAGCCCTAGGTATTGAAGCATAGGTTTCCCTCCCTGCTTTCTTCTACCCTTCCTCCTTCTCTCCCTCCCCGAGCCACCACCACATCCCACTTTGCTCCACTTCCAAATCTTTGTTGCTTGGTTTGGGGGCCACGCCAAGATTTGTTCCCCGGATAGTTCTAGTAAACGCCAAACCAAGTATATTCTCATTCTTTAGAGCAACCAGCTTTTCATGGCCAACTGGAATCAAATACAACCTGCACAAACATCTATCCGGAGGACAATCCAAGGCTCCGACTGAGCCAGCCTTCTGCATACCACTGTATTTCAACTTCCTATTCACAAGACACTGAGACATTCTTGAATTCTGTAAGGTGCACTGCATGTTAATACATTGCTGCTCATCATGTGGCCAATATAGGGCATGACTAGTCAACAAATTTTCTCTTGGCTAAAACTTGTAACAAAACTGTAAGTTGTTTACCAAGGGGCCCACTACAGGTTATATTCAATACATACAGTCAAATCATAATTATCTGAGGTATATTCAGTTGACCATACGCCTTTATATTTCAGTAAAAGTTCTTTACATTTCCCAGTGCTATCGATGTTACAAAATGCTTTCATGTGCAGTGCTTCATCTGATTCCCAGGATAATTAAATGATGCTGTCATACCTGATTTTTAGATGAGGAAGTAAGTGGTTTCTGGATATTTCAAGAGGCTAACGCATCTGCCCTCCAACTTGTATGTGTAAACCAAAAACAAAATTCCAAGGCCCTTCAACTATCTGAATGGACTTTGACTCTTTTGTTCAATATATGGCAGAGCTAGGAAAAGAAGGTGAGTCTTCCAGCTGCTGATACAGGGTTTTTTCTGCCATACTGCATTACCTCCAAGGCTAAAATCAAAAGACGGTGTGGTTATCACAAGAAAAAAATCTGGTTTGGATTTCCCAAATGTGTATGTAGTGTTTGGTGATTTATGTTAATTTAACCTATTGTTCTTTTGGGTTGTAACAGTCAGACTCCATTTTTGAAAACAAAACAGAATCGATTTTAAATGCTAAATTATTGATCATTGCTGTCTCGTATGGTAGCTACTAACCACTTATGGTTATTTGCATTTCTATTTTAATTAATTAAGTAAAATGCAAAATTCAGTTCTTCAGTTGCTCTAGCCACATTTCAAGTGTTCAGTAGTCACATATGGCTAATGGTCGGGACAACGCAGATTATAGAACAGTTTCATCATCAGAGAAACATCTATTGAACAGTGGTATTACATAATGTCATCTCCAGAGAAAGAAGACTTGTAGAAAAGGTCAGAAACAACTGGGCACAGCGGCTCACAGCTGTAATCCCAGCATTTTGGGAGGCCGAGGCAGGCAGATCCCTTGAGGTCAGGAGTTCAAGACCAGCCTGGCCAATATGGTGAAACCCCATCTCTAGGAAAAATACAAAAAATTAGCTGGGTGTGATGGTGCACGCCTGTAACCCCAGCTACTCAGGAGGCTGAGGTGAGAGAATTGCTGGAACCCGGGAGGTGGAGGTTGCAGTGAGCCAAGATCGTGCCACTGCACTCCAGCCTGGGTGACAGAGCAAGACTCCATCTCAAAAAAAAAAAGAAAGAAAAGAAAATGTCAGAAACATCTTGAGGCAGGCACAGTGCTGTCATCTGTCCAATATTGAAGGTGATTTAAGAATAAGAAAGAAGAAGAGAACAAAGAAGAGGAAAAGAAGTTACCTTAGGTGTACCCACCCAGAAAAGGACAAAGGCATTCCTGTGGTCATTGTGTTGTATTTTAGCTCTTAAACTTTTTAAGAGATTAGAATAATTTGATACATAGAAGATCTAAACTGCTGAAGAGGCTCTGAAGCAGATAAAAATAGAAAGAAAATAAAAAACTAATTAGTTACCAATTAAGCTTAACCACAATTCATTTAAACTATACTATTTACTCTTTACATGATTGGTTTTTCCCTTGCTCTATAGTATGACATAGTTTATATTTTTAAAGGGGAATTAAAATATTTCTGGAAATTTTTAAATGTAAGTTCACATAGACACATAAAAACTGCAGAAACAGATAAAAACTATCTTCTCATTTATTCCCTAATCCATTCAAATTAAATATAAAAATCCAAGCATCCACAGTGATATTTAAAAAAGCAAAAGTGAGACAAAACAAAATTCATTTGTCACCTGTGGAGGTGGTTAACTCACTAAATCTTCACTCCAAACACCAGTAATTTTGAAAAGACAGAAAAAAACATATGCTCTGCCTTTCCAGAAGGAACTATGTTTCAGGGTAGCCAAATAACCCAGTTGTGAAGAAAATGGTCTGCTTATAGAAAAATGCCAGCTAAAACATGTAGATAGAATTAGAGAATTAGAAATTCACCATTTTTAAACCCCTAATGAAATAATCATCTCAAGCAAGGATGATTAATAAATGCTAAAACAATCAAGTAGATATTGATACAGAATATAACTGAATATACACAGTACAAAGTTCACGTCACAGACAACTGACTTGACCCAAGGGGGAATATAATGGAGGAGATAGGCAGTGATCACCCTAACCTTGTGATCATCTCAGCATCACTAATGATGGGATATAAATACACATTATTGCCTATGAAATATTCTTTAAAAAAAGAAGTTGAACCTGCATCTAACTAAACCTTGCAATGGGTTGAACGTGTATGTCTTCCCAAAATTAATATGTTGAAATCCTAACCCCAAAGGTACTGGTATTAGAAGGTGGGGCCTTTAGGGGGTCATTGGGTCATAAGGACAGAACCCTCATGATTGGAATTAGTGCCCTTATAAAAGAGGCCCCAGAGAGCTAGTCTCTCCCACTATGTGAGGGCCCAGCAAGAAGGTCACTCTATGAACCAGAAAGTTGGTCCTATCCAGATACCAAAACTGTGGATGCCTTGATCTTGAACTTGCTAGTCTCTAGAACTGTGAGAAATAAACTTCTGTTGTTTGTAAGTCATCCAGTTTTTGGTATTTTGTCATATCAGGACTAAAAGCCTTTAGAACTAACTTCCAGTTAACCAGAAAAACAGAAAACAGAGTGAAAAGTTAAATGACACCATAAAAAGCAACCAGAAAATTCCAGA
This sequence comes from Papio anubis, assembly GCF_008728515.1. NCBI lineage: Eukaryota > Metazoa > Chordata > Mammalia > Primates > Cercopithecidae > Papio > Papio anubis. The sequence goes on from NC_044988.1 coordinate 29,011,323, forward strand.
AGGGGAAATATTCTACAGGACAACTGACTAGTTTTTCAACAAGTCAATTTCATTAAATAAATACATAAACAAAGAGTGAGGGTACTTTCTAGGTTAAAAAAGTATTGAGCTAAATAATCAAATGCAATGTGTGTCCCTTGATTAGAAGAAACTAATTTGAACAAACCAGCCACAAAAGATATTTCGGGGAGACCAAGCTAGAAGGATCACTTGAGGCCAGAAGTTTGAGACCAGCCTGGGCAACGTAGTGAGACCTCCATCTCTACAAAAACAATAAATTAGCCGGGCGTGGTGGTGTGCACCTATAGTCCTAGCTACTCAGGAGGCTGAGGCAGGCAGATCGCTTGAGCCCAGGAGTCTGAGGCTGCAATGAGCTATGATTGTGTCACTGCACTTCAGGCAGTGTGAAAGAGCAAGACTTTGTCTCAAAAACTAAAAGGACATTTCATAATAACTGAGGCGATCTGAATGTGGACTGGGTAACAAATGATATAAAAAAACGATTTTTTATTTTGTTTGAAAAGATGATATTATAACTATACAGGAAAATGTTCTTATTTTTTAGAAATCTGTACTAAGGAATTTAGGGGCAAAATGTCATTTTCTTCAATATATTTTCAAAGACAAGCAAAAAAATAATCATGACACAAATATAGCAAAATGTTTACAATCTATGTTCTATGTTTGTCTATGAGTGCCATTAATCTCATCTCTCTGCTTTTCTGAAAGTTTGAAAATTTCAGTTTTATAAATTTTTTTACATTCCATAATTTTATAATAAATTTTTTAAAGTTTGAAGCAAATCAACAACTATAGCTTCAAAAATATCCTAAGCCACAATAAACACTGAACAGGGTATATTCCTGCCACTTTCTAAAAAAGTTGGCCCAGGAAGGAGTATGAGAGCTGCCATAACTCTCCCAAGGCTCATTATTCTCCATCACTCCTTGGGAAATCCCAAAACAAATTTTTTAAAAAATTGTTTAAATTTATGTTTTTTGATTCTACAATTTTATAATAAAATAATTTAATAATGTTTTAATTGTATATTTTAATTTATAAAAATTTTTATACATGTTTATGTTTGAAATGTCTATTTCAAACTTTATGAGATATTAAAATATAAGTAATATAGTTCGTCATTTTAGAAATTCCATGTTTTTCTTCTCTCCCAGCAATTACATAATCAAAGAGTAACTATAGTTTTTCATAGAACATCGTTTTGTAGGCTAGGCATGGTGGTTCATGACACTTTAGGAGGACAAGGCAGGCAGATCTCTTGAGATCAGGAGTTTGAGACTAGACTGGGCAACACAGAGAAATCCTATCAGTATTAAAAACACAAAAATCAGCTGTGCATGGCAGCGTGCACCTATAGCCCCAGCTACTCAGGAGGCTGAGTTGGGAAGATCACCTGAACCTGGGGAGGTCAAGGCTACAGTGAACCAAGACTGTGCCATTGCACTCCAGCCTGGGCAACAAAATGAGACCCTGTCTCAAAAAAAATAATGAAATTTAATTAAAAAAAAGAAAATTGCTTTGTAAAATTAACTTTTTCAATCAAAACCAAGATTTTTCAGATACAAAGAATGCAGCCCACTGGTCAGATTTGTCAGTTCCAAGAGAATAAATTCTAGTTTTCTATTTTTCTAGCCTGTTTATGACTATCCAATAGGATATCAAAAAAGACTAAAGCATTTGGAATACAAGTTCAGTACTCCTGAGTCTAACTCAACGTGCCAAATCAGGAGATAAGCACATTCTTATCAATTTTCAATCATTCAAGACCAATTTTGCTTATAATTATCCAGTTATTTTAGACCATCTTTCTCCTGAAGCCAGCCTTATGGCTATTCATTTCACTTTAGCATAAGACCCCAAGTAGGAGAACAAAATGAGGAAATGATTGGTTAAAATTGGCTGTTTGAAATTCTGAAACATGTCCACCATTCCCTTCACACATGCCCACCCCTCTTAGAAGTAGTACTTTCAGATTATTTAAGACTCGATGCTTCTATGTGGATTTTAATTTGTCATCTGTCCTCTATAACAGCTAGTAGGTTAAATTTGACTCTATTTTAAGCATAATTGACCTATGCTAATTATCTGCTAAAATAAATTTCACTCTTAGAGTTAATAAAGTGTGTTTGTCATAGAAGACCCATTGAAGTAAGAAACTGAGGAGTCCTTATGGTAAAGTGGGCCAAGAAATAAGACATAAATTTTCCCATGCAAATCAACAACTGTAGCTTCAAAAATATCCTGACACACAAGTATTGGACAGGCCATGTTTCTCTCACTCCCTAAAAAAATTGGCCGGGGAAGGAGTATGAGAGCTCCCATAGCTCTCCCAAGGCTCATTATTCTCCATCACTCCATGGGAACAGCCTTGTCAGAAAAGAGTGAAAGACCATTTGTCAACCTCTCTTCAACTCCCTGATTCTAGCCAACCTTCATCAATCCCAAGTGAGCAGCCAGAGAGAAATGCAAACCCCGTATCTCCAGCATCATTGTCTGCTGGAGTCAAAAACCACAATTCCACCACCCACCCCAACACTACTGGCCCTGTTTCTCCCAATTGTTTTTTATTATGTTTTTAAAAAAATCATCTTTCCCCATCCCTGAGACACTGAGGAGGGGAAATTATAGTAGATAAATATGAAGCATGGAGATCCTTTAAAAATGTTTTTAATAATAAACGAGAAAATGAAAAGGAGAGGGTTGGAAGGAGAAAATTCAAATGCCAGGAAATGGTTCAGTTTTGCTTTTAAATATGTTAACACTCATTTATACATCTGCAAGAGACTTTCCATTAAAGAAAAATTCTATGAGTGTGGCTCTGGTTGCATGAATAAGGATGAAATTACTTTTTTAGACAATGTTTTCCACAGATAATTCAGAGGCCCCTGAAATTAGGTATCCCTCTTGTAGATGTCCTTGAGATGCTGCCGGACTTGGGAAAGAGGAAACTGGGATATGGGGCTATACCAAAAGGTGCTTATAGTTATAGGACAGTGAGGAAAGGGGCAGTGGGAGAAAAATCCGAAGTCTGAGAATCTGGATTGCAAAAGAAGACTACCGAGGTCGTGGGAGAAAGGAGAGGAAACAAGGATGAAAACCCAAAGAGGAAGAGGCATGAAATGTTGTCAAATGCCAAAAGGCATTTGGAGAGAAGTTGGGAATTGCATTAAGAAAACCACTGCAAATCTCATTTCAGACCATTTAGAGATATGCCTCCTGGGAACTGCGAGCTCAGGCTGTTTAACATCAGACAAATTGATCCACTCCATCCCTACCCTAATTAAATAAATTATTCAATAATTCCACCGGGTTAAAGAACCAAAATATTAAAAACCTTCAGGGCCCACTCTTGCCAAATATGTCAGGGATCGCGTGCGTGTGTGTGTGTGTGTGTGTGTGTTCTGTGACACCACTACTGTTAAATAAGCAGAGCTAAGACGTAGGGGATTGGGAGATTATTGCAAAAAGGGCATGGGCCGGGGGACTTTGTTGGGAGCCTACGAAAGAAGATTGTGTGGGGACGGTGGGCAGCGAACGTGTTGGGAACAATATGAAAAACCAGGAATTGCCTTGGAAACGACAGGGCCGGGCAAGACAATGTCCGAAAGAAAAATGAGCAGGTGCGGGATGTGGCCAGAGTCGGAGAAGAGTCCGGGCGCCCGGAATGGCTCCAGGAACGACGGAGACCCCTCAATGTTTTTGGGGGCGGTGGGTACTAATAGAACCCGGCGTCCGGGATGCGCCAGGGAGGCTGCGGGTGCGGCGGGGGTGGGGCGCTGGAGGGTGAAGAAGCCGGAGTGAGGTAGCGGAGCCGGGCGGGGGCCTCCCAACTGGGCCCGGAGGCAGTCGGGGGACATGGGCTAGGAGAGCGCATGGCGGCGGCGAGGCGGGAAGCGAGGGGCATCCGGTCACTCACCCCATTGGCCGCGGCCATCTGCACCACGATCTCGATGGCCGTCCTGCTAAAGTACCTGCCGTCGCTGCCCACCACCATGGTGCAGCCCTGGCGGTCGCGCAGGTCGATGGACGACAGCACGCTCTGGATGAAGTTGGGCAGGTAGTTGCGCTGGCCCTCGAAGAGGCCGGTGGGTCGCCGCAGACCCCCGCCACCGGTCGGCCGCTGGTCCTCGTAGGGCGCGGTGGGCACCGTCAGCACCGGGATGGGGCTCCCCTCCATGGCGCCTCCTGACCGGTCTTGCTGCGGCTCCCTGAGCCGGAGGGAATCTGCAGCCTGCCCGGGGGCCCCCACCAGCCTGGCTGCGTGCCGGGACTCCGCCTCGTGCCCGGGCCCCCTCCCCAGCAGGTCGGCGCCCTGCGCCCTGCACCCGCCCGCCGGGGGACCGCCCGCCCCTCCTCTCCGCGAGGCCGCTCACTGACTCCCTCGGCAGAGTTTGCTTCTGGCTTCCTATAAAATTTTCTCCCGCCCACCTTCTCTGCTGCCAGACCGCCAGAGGTGCCCTCAGTTTCTTCCCAAGTTGGACTCACTTTCGGGGTGTCCCAAAAGCCCGATTCCAGGGCCTGCTAGCCCGACCCCGGTGACGCCTCCACCCGCGCCTGGCCCCAGCCTTCCCCCGCGATCGCCGCCCTCCGGGGCACACCCTCCGCCAGAAAACAGCCGGCGGGAAGGCGAGACTTTGGGCAGAGTCAGGGTTCCTCTCGCGCGCCCGGCCCCTCTCCAGGTCTCCCTGGGAGTGCGCAGCCTATACGCACCAGTTTCTCTTCAGAACAAGGACGGGGAAGGAGTTGGGAGGGGGCTGAAACCTTTTGCCATCAGCGAACAGCCCCAGCCAAAAATAACCCTGGAAAGGCGAGCTGAGAATGGTTATCTCCTGCCAGCGCTGAAATCGGAGGCTGGGAGCTGCGTGTGGGGTGTGTGTGTGTGTGTGTGTGTGTACCCTCCCACCACGACCATTTGTTGAAGGGAATCACCACTGTCAGACTTCAATCCAACAGGACCCACTGGAGCCATCCACACTTTCCCCAGCCTCTTCCAAAACAGCACACTTTCCGGTATGGACAATTCTTTTCTTTTTTTTTTTCTCACTTGTTTGTTTGTTGTGGTGGTTGCAACAGCAGCAACACAGACGACACGTATTTCTCTATTCTTCCCGCCCTTCTCACCCTCCCTACCCAGCTCCTGCTTTAGAAACAGGCTTGTCCTACTCTGTATTTGTCCACACTGTCTGGATTTTTAACTGAATTAATCGTTTTCAATAGGAGGAGGCTAAAACCCTTATTAATGTCCTACCAGGAGTGAACGAATAAAACCAAGTTAAAAGAGAACTGGGTACCAGGTACTGTGCTAGGTTCCTTTGCATGTATCCTTTCATTCTGCTGGAGCTAAAGATTTTCTGCCTCCTCTCCATAAAACTCACCAAAACTCCAAAACCAGGAAATTCTCCATAGAAAATAGGAGTGAAGAGAGAAAAGACTAACAGGATAAAACCCAAAGCAGGAAGAAAGTTCTATCTCCCATTTCTCTCAAAGAATTTTTGGATCCACCAAGGCTACCATCCTGAAATATCTTGCTGCTTCTCCTTCCCCAAATATTGTCCACTTCCTGAGAGTAAGGCTGACTCGCCACAGGGTTATAAAGTGTTTGGTCACAGTAAGACAACTGTGAGTAATAACACACATTGTATACTGTTTTGCAATTGATAAAAGGCTTTGCATCTGTTTTTTCTTTGCAGGTTGAAGAAAAGAAGAATGGTATTCATGCAGTTCCCATTTTACAGATGAAAACAGGAGGACTTTTTCTGTGAAGTCAAGAAAGTGGTTACAATGGTACTTTCAGCCTGTCCTAATTATATATCGCCCCTCCCCTTTTTATTAATAACATTGAAATGTGATGGGGAAAACACTAAAGCTGTCAGTTGAAACCAGCTGGGACATTTTAGCCATTCTCTTCAACATAAAGAATGGGTATTTTTGGAGGGGGTGAGAGGAATGGAGAAATGTTGTCAAAGAGTACAATGTTTTAGTTGAGACAGGAGAATATATTTTGTTGAGATCTACAGCACAGCATGGTTACTGTAGTTAACAGTGAAGCATTGTATATTTCCAAATTGCTAAGACAGTAAATTTCAAATGTTGTCACCACAAAAAAGATAGGTTTTGAGGTGAATATATTAATTCTCTGGATTTAATTATTCTACAATGTATACGTATATCATAACATCATATTATACCCCCATAAATACATACAATTTTAATTTGCCAATTAACTTTTTTTTAAAAGAATGGTATGGCAAGTCGGGGGAGGTTGTTTTTGTTTTTGTTTTTCCTCTAGTCTCTACTCAGTCTCCAACATCCCATTCCCCATAAAGTTCCTGTCACCCAGCTGGAGTGTAGTGGCACAATCATGGCTCACTGCACCTTCTCCCTATTGGGCTCAAGCGATCTTCCTGCCTACAGGTACATCCCACCACGCCCAGCTAATTTTTGTAGTTTTTGTAGACATGGGGTTTCACCATGTTGCCTAGGCTGGTCTCAAACTCCTCAGCTCAAGCAATCTACTTGCTTTGGCCTCCCACAGTGCTGGGATTACAGGTGTGAGCCACCAAGCCCAACCCATAAAGTTCATAAATTTTTATCTCCCTGGGAGTGCACAGCCTACACACACCAGTTTCTCTTTAGAACATACTTGAGAGTCTTGGTTTAGCACTCAACAGACAGAACCTGAATACTTCTAGGGATCTGTGCACATCTCTATGGTGTGGAGTTTTTAAGATCTCTTTCTAATGACATTTTATTTTGCAAAGCAGGACAGTTTCATTCCCAGAAGAGCAGGTATGGTAAGTCCTTTGTTCCAGCAACGAAGACAATGATCCAACCCCTAAGCCTCAGAGATGCCCAGAAACCCTCCAGGCCTCCATCTCTCTGCTCCTAGCACCTGCCTCTCTGTTGACATCAACAGCATTCTCTGCTCTCACAGCCCAGCTCCTTCCACAGACCCAGGGACTAGGCATCAGCATCTCAGACTAGATTTTAGAGAATTACCATTCAAGAGGCAATCCTCTTCCCTTGGTTCCAATTTCAAGGTTCTCCAAGACTGGAACAGGGTTAGTTTGAGGCAATATGCCCCACCGCATAGCCAGAAAGAACCTCACAGTGAAAAGGAAAACAATTCTTCCCAAGTAAGGGGGTGCTGATCCCGAGGGAGGAGAGATGGGCAACCAAACAGTAACTGGGCCACCATGTACTTCACACTCACTGATCAAGGCTTTCTAAAACTATTTTTCTTTTCTCTGAATTTATATAGCACTTGTATCACTCATAAAGGAATGTTTTATAGGCTGATAACACCTTTCTATTCGTGCTTATACCTAACATTTAAGTTAGGATAATTTCCTAACCTCAGAGTCCTCACTATAAAATGGGAATTATTATAATCCCTACCTCATACATTGTTGGGAGGATTAAAATACTTAGTAAAGTGCCTAATAGAAAGGCATTCAATAAATGTTAGCTATTCATGGTGTCATCATCATTATATTTACCATTATTACTAATCTCTTGTATTGCAAGAATTACAGTTTATATTTTTGTAGACCATCACTGTAGCTAAAGGGTCTTTGGGCATAGGTGATATTCCATAAAGGTTGGTTAAACTGATCTGTGGTTTTTGACTATGGAAACTCCAAATTCCTTCGAAATGTACAAAAGAGGTTTACCTGCTAAATAAATCTCTTCAAAACTGACCCTAGGTTTAATTGAATTAATTCCAATGAATTTGTCACAATGATGGAGAAAGGAAACTGAGAGGGCCCCACAGCTGTTTGCTGGTAAAATGAGAAGTTTGGATTAGACCAATGTTTCCCAAAGTATTTTCCTCAGAATATTAGTGCCCCTCAAATCCTGCACAAAGCGAGAGTTTCATGACCTAGTAGCTTTTAAAATTCCTGTATACTCTACTCCCACTCTTCACAATGCACACTTTCGTATTAAGAGTTCTGAGAGGTTCTCAGTAGAAGACATCTTTTTTTTTTTTTTTTTGAGACAGAATCTCACTCTGTCACCCAGGCTGGAGTAAGTGGCCACTCCTGGCCTAAACATTTTTTAAACTGGTGCTTCCCAACCTAAACTCACAGGGACCAGTTTTCTTAGTGAAAGAGAATCACGCTGGCTTGTAACCACAGCTGGTGACACTCCCATGCCCCACTCCTTGTATGTCCTCAGTGGACTAGGTCAGGAACAAATAAATTTTCCTGATTCTCAAGGGCTGGTCATTCCTTTGCACTGAGCTCAGAGCTTCTCTGTAGCATTGGGTCACAATGAATGGTAGCCCTGATGGCCTAGGGTAGCCTTTCAGCCTTCTCTGAGTCTCTAGAGACTGAGGATCCTTGGCATGAAGAAGGAGCAATTGATATATCCTTGCTTCCCCTGGGGACTCTCTTGCTCTCAAAAAGGCATCAGCCATCATCTCCATCTAGAGAATATACTAGCTGACTCAGCTTGACCAGCCCGTCCCAAAACGAGAATCTAGGTAAAGTAAGTGTTGAAACACTTCATTCCTTGTCTTGTAGATTCACAAAACACATTATCATATTAAAGACTGTGAAGTTCTGCAGGAAAAAAAAAAAAAAAAAAAAAAACCTATTTGACTTCAATCCAACATTGTCAAGTTTTATTTGACCATGGAGGATTTTTCCAAAACACTTACAAACAGATCAAGGACATTAATCTTTCATGAAACACTTTAGATACCCAGAGTCCTCTCCAGTTACATCATTCTGTGATTTTCTTTTTTATTTATGATGCATTAAAAGATTAATCTCTGTCAGACTTCCATTTAGAAATTCACCAGAATGTGCAAAGGCAGCAGGTAAAATTGCCAAAGGGCATTATAAAAATATTCTTCAGTGATTGAGACTTAAACTGAAATATTTATATAACTATGTATTTCAGTTTGTATATGTATGTATATGTGTGTATATAGATTTGTGTATGTATATCTATATCTATGTATATATGGCATTATATCCATTTTACAGATGCAGAAACTGAGCTTTAGACGGGGAGAGCAATTGGTCCAAAGCCACACAGCACACAGGTAGTCACTGATAAAGGTGAGAAACAAAGAGTTGAAACCTGAGGTGTAAGGACACAGAGACAAGTACACAAATGTTTACAAGTTACACATATGACACGTGCCTTTAACATGAAATTCTTGAACATTCATTTAGAGACCTTACAATGAAGACATCAGAGTGGCAGCAAGTTCTGTTGGAATCAGGGGAGCGTGTTCTTCCATACTCCCCTGGCTGACAGGAAAGCACATCGATTTGGCCCACGGTAGTTATACACTCCCATTGAGTCAGGGGCCACTTCTAGGCACACAGAAGGTACTAAAAATATGCTGTTGACTCATAGCCTCTAAAAGCAGAAGAAATGCCAAAAGTATAAGACAAGAGGCAGAAAATCACACGGAAAAATGTCACAGGGCAGTCCTCTAAAGAAGTGCTAGATCACTTTGAAATCTGTCCAAACACTTTCTGGTGCTGGGGAAAGTCAGTTATATATTTCAAGCAACCCCACATGTCATACGAGTATCTTGTAAATGTTTGTGTACTTGTGTCTGTGAACTTACATCTCAGACTTCAACTTCTTGCTTCCCACCCTTATCAATGACTGCCTGCATGGCCTTGCACGAGCTGCTTTCCCTCTTCAAAGCTCAGTTTCTGCATCTATAAAATGGACATAATGCTACCTAACTCATGGGGCTTGTGATCACATTTAAAGAGCTAATATGTGGAAATTGTTTGCACAGTACCTGGCACATAATAAGCGTTTAATAAGTGTTTGATGTAATTGTTATGATTATTACTACTATTACTAAAATAATAATTACTACAATAATAATGATTCTTATTCTCTATATTAGTATTATCTTTGAAAATGGGCATGGATTATGTCTATGTAACCCTTTTGGCACAATATCTAGCATTATATCACATACAAATTAGAGAATTCATGTTATTAAGGATGAAAAAATATTTTTACTGACCCTTAAATGCTTTGTAAGTAACTGCAAAAGAAGCCATTATCCCAACACATGAAGCAAACAAAAAAAAAATCCAGTTCCTCTGGAGTTTGTTTTTGGAGGTAGGCACAGGATACCTAAATTTTTTTTCTTTTCAGAGAGACCAAGGGGCTCACTATGTTGACCAGGCTGGTCTCGAACTCCTGGCCTCAAGCCATCCTCCCACCTCAGCCTTCTAAAGTGTTGGAATTACCGGCATGAGCCACCACATCCAGCCTACCTAAAATATTGAATGCTGTTAATAAATCTCCTGAGGCCAGCATAAGAAGTTGATGGGCAAAACTAATGCAGGTATGTTTTCCTGGCTTCTTTACGTATTGGGCCCATCTTTGAAAAGCACTTCCTGTTAATGGCTAACTTGCAAAATTTGTGATTTATTAAAAGCAGATTTTAATTGTTTTACCTAAAAATAATAGCCCTCTGGTCTGCCAAAGATGAAGATTTAATTTCTTGGTGTTCTCTACAATACCTAGAAACATCAGTGTAATCGATTATTAAAAACTTTGGAAATATTCTCATCAAAGTTCTTTATTTTATAATACAGCAAAAGAAAAGTTTATTTTCTAAAGGCATCTCCATACTTTTTTAATAGTTGAATTTCATTTCTGAAGCCTCCTAAAAAGGGTATAATTTAGATCTTTATTAAAGAGGAAATATATTTTCCATGTTTAATTTAAATTATATTCCATCAGTCATTTGCAATCTTAGCCTACACAGAATTTTTTTTTTTTTTTGGTAGTTTTTATGTTTGGGCTTTAGGAGGGGATTCCCAATAATCTCTATATAAATATTTTAACATTCCAATGTAAATTAGTTTTTTAAAGCTATTTTATCCATAAAAATAATGAATTTGCATGGCTGAGAGTGAAATAATGTGTTATCAGGACCCCTCAGTTTTGGGAGTTGTGAGTAGATCCTATCTTTATGTTCCTCCAGCCCAGCCCAAGCCTGGCTCGGGTCCTCCTCCCCTATTTATCAGGAACCACCATCCCCAGGGATTCTATGTGGCCTGCCTGACCAGTGTTCTCCATCAGATTTTACCAATCTTTTCTTCATTCCCTCAGAGCACAGCTGAGCTAGAGTACACTAATTTGAAAAATTAACTCAAGCAAATAGAGGAACAATATTCCCAACACATTGAATTTTAACATAGGGTTTCCTGGACACACTGTTTCAACCCGAGTTGTGCCAATGGTAGGAGCTCCATCTGCTAAAATATGGCTATCAGCTTCAGAGGGAAATTCATGAACCTCTTCATAGTTTGTTTTTATGTTTCACTTTGCACTGTTTCTAAAATTTCCTCTGAAGCCAAAACATAAGTTATTTCCCAGCACATTGGTCACTTTTCATTTATCATTGGATTGATTTTTCTGACTTACAGTAGGAGCTGATATTGACCAGGAGGTTCTTATCCAACAGACAGCAGCAAAACTCTGTGTATCCGCCTTCCTCTCAACAAATGTGACTTCCTCAATGGCATCATTCATGAGAGTAACACAGAGCTCAGCAATAACATTTCTTCACTAACCCTACCAGGTATCCAACATAGGATGTTACTTCCTTTCACTGTTTTCCGACTCCTGGCAGATATTAATCATTGGGATTTGGGAACAAGGAAATAGAATTTCTGCGAATGCTTGGGAATTCCCAAATTCATATGATTTTCATAACACTTCAAGTTTTTGAAAAATAATATGTGACTATAATAACAAGCCAATAACTGTTTTTTCTGTAACAGGATTATATGAAAAGTTTTAGTAGTCTTCTGTTCTAAAAAGATATAACAAATGATGATTATTATTATGAGCCAATATATTATGACAAGATTATAAAATCCAACAACATTAAGATAATAGAGAAAACATTAAAAAGAAATGAATATTATCACCAAATAAATACTAAAGAAAAGTCCTTTAAAGATTGAAAGGTAACATCACAAATACTTAATGCTTTAATCATTGTTTACATGACATTGTAATACTAATAAGGCATCAATTATGCCCTCCAATACTATTTAAATAAGATAATATTCTGATCTCCTGGCAAGACGAACAGCACCAGAATGAAGCAACTGTCAAAATTGCCGATTTAAGGGCATATTTTGTTTCTAAAACTTGGCATTTCTTAGAACACCTCTCATAGGATTTGTAAAACATATACTATGCCTATGAACACATGAAAGTTTATTTGCAGAAATGGTTCACTGGTAGCAGTGGACAAGGCCATGAACACACACTTATAACACAGCAACAGATACAAGAAAGTCTGACTGAGGCTCCTTTACTGCTGCTGTCCAGTTCAGCTTAACTTTCATCTCCACATGTCAGGGCTTCCTCATCTTGAAGTTAGTGCATTTCTTCAAGCCAGTAAGCTCTCTATACTGACTATTAAGCTGTAATTCTCACAGGAAAATTAGAATGTTTCTCGCCATTTTCCTAATTTCTCAACTGATTTTTCTCAGAATTCAGAATTCGGGAATCCATAAATATTGAAATGCCAGGAGAGAATTTCCAAATGGAAATGCTATTCCTTTAGTCCGTTTTCAGAAGAAATCGTAGCATAGTGTTATCCTTCTCTTCTCCAATTTTTTGTTCTGCAAACTTATGGTTATCACCTCTCTAAGTGCATAGCTCACAATTTTCCCTCCTCTGCAAATGGTCCCAATACAGTGAAGTGGTACCTCAGTAGCTGTGTCTTTACTATGTAATCCTGCATTTCTGACCATATACAGGGAGGGTGACCTAGGGAAGGATGCCTGACTCAATGCAATTTCTCTTGCTGTCTCTAGAATTTGAACACTGGAACCCAGACATACAGAGGCTGGGAGCCATTGTGGTATGCCCTATTGATGACGGCAGCAGTGGGTGGTGCAGGGGTAGTTAATTGACAGCTACCTGTTGCTAATATCCCAGGAACTGCCTGAACCTCCTCTTTCCCAGCCACAAGATACCTAAGATTCTGCAGCATTCTTCATTAAATCCTACCATGGTTTAAGCTAGCCAGAATTAGGTTCTGTTGCTTTCAATCAACAGAACCTTAACTAATACATTATTTCCTAGTTCCTGTTCCTTTAATTTTCCAGGAAAAGAAGGGAAAATGGCTTACTGGTTTAAAAAAGGGACAAGTGACAACATCCCATTTACGCAAAATTTAGAGGCACTCAAAGGAATCTCTGGAAAGTTCCTGAGACACACATAGGTAGGACCAGCATAAAACTTGAACGGTCTGGAGAGGATGTGGAGAAATAGGAACACTTTTACACTGCTGGTGGGACTGTAAACTAGTTCAACCATTGTGGAAAACAGTGTGGCGATTCCTCAAGGATCTAGAACTAGAAATACCATTTGACCCAGCCATCCCATTACTGGGGATATACCCAAAGGATTATAAGTCATGCTGCTATAAAGACACATGCACACGTATATTTATTGCGGCACTATTCACAATAGCAAAGACTTGGAATCAACCCAAATGTCCATCCGTGACAGACTGGATTAAGAAAATGTGGCACATATACACCATGGAATACTATGCAGCCATAAAAAAGGATGAGTTTGTGTCCTTTGTAGGGACATGGATGCAGCTGGAAACCATCATTCTCAGCAAACTATCGCAAGAACAGAAAACCAAATACTGCATGTTCTCACTCATAGGTGGGAATTGAACAATGAGATCACTTGGACACAGGAAGGGGAGCATCACACACCAGGTCCTATTATGGGGAGGAGAGAGGGGGGAGGGATAGCATTAGGAGACATACCTGATGTAAATGACGAGTTAATGGGTGCAGCACACCAACATGGCACATGTATACATATGTAACAAACTTGCACGTTGTGCACATGTACCCTAGAACTTAAAGTATAATAATAAAAAAAAAAACTTGAACGGTGTATCTAGATCCTGTTTGCCATGGTTGCCTTGCCACAATGAATATCTCTATCAAGATCGTATTTTCTCGGTGGGAGAGAGAGAAAGTGGGCCAGGAAGAAGCACAAGGCAGGACTCACATTTACAGTACTCCTTGTTTTCCAGGAACCATACAACCCACTTTGTCTAGAGCTGTTCATCTGAAGTTTGTTATCCCACCATAATCATCAATAGAACCTCCTTTTTCTCTCAAGAATATCTCACTTTGGATGATAATTTCTATGACTACCCATTAAAAACATTTAATAACTAAAGAAAACTGCTTCTCTATATTTTTTGTATGTTTGAAACATTTTATAACAAAAATATCTTTAAAGTTATCACCTACATGGAATATAGCTGCCAAATGCTCCTACTCTGCTATGCTAACCATGAATCCCTTGGGGCCCCTTCCTCCTATGGCACTTGTGAGGATGAAACGAAATAAGCTCTATGAAGTGCCCAACAGTGACCCGCACTGAATAAAATACAGTCACCATACGGTGGCCTTCCTTTATGTTTACCAAACTCCTCATAAGTTATTCAGTGATGTTTTAATCTTAATATTTTATGTAGATTATACATTCATCTGATTCAAAATTCAAAAGGTACAAAAGGGTATACAGTTAAAAGTTTCCCAACCCACCACCATTTATCTCCCTGGAGGCAACTGTTTCCAGATTTTTGAATATCCTTAAAGAACATCCTAGGTATGGAAAAGAAAGATTACATATTTATATGCATCTGTGTATGCATTTTCCCATGAGAGGCTCACAAAGTCCCCTTGAAGAGATATCATTATTACAAATACCCTTCAATTTACAATGGGGTTATATTCCAGTAAACTTATGAAAATATTGTAAGCTGAAAATGCATTTAATACACTTAACCTACTAAACACCATAGCTTAGCTCGGCCTAACTTAAACACATTCAGAACACTCACATTAACCTACAGTTAGGCAAAATCATCTAACAGAAAGCCCATTTTATAACAAAGTGGGCTTTGAATATCTCATGTAATATACTGAATACTGTACTGAAAGTAGAAAACAGAATGGTCGTATGGGTACTCAAAGTACAGCTTCTGCTGAATGTGTATTGCTTTCAAACTCTCTTAAAGTTGAAAAATCATAAGTCAAAATATTGTAAGTCAGGGATTGTTTGTACTTCCACTTTACATGATGACATTGAGCCTTGAAAAGATTAAGTGACTAGCCCAAGGTCACACTGGCAGTTAAATAGTGAAACTTGTATTCAAATTGTTCAGTCACTACACGTATTGTCTTGAAATTTGAAAAAGAGGAAGAGGAATTAACCTACTAAATTGAAGGCATATTTTAGGCATTGAAGAAGCAGGTGCCTGAATGTCCAGGTGATTGTGAAAAGCTCCCTTGCCCCAAAATATGTCTCCTGGTCATATGAAATTCCACTATTTCAGATTTTTACCTGGGGATTTAGAGTAATCTGCTCTTTTCCTAGAGCTCCCCTAAAATAGAAATAGAAATCTTGGAAGGCTAAATATATGCTACCATTGGGAAACTCATTTTCTCCCCTTAGTAAGGCAAGGTACTGAAGGAAGGGACCCTACAGGCTGTGCAGGGACATCCTGGAGGCATGGGGAGAAGAAACTGAAAGGCAAGATTGGATGAAACAAAGAATACCGATCTCAAGACTCTCCCTTGAACCTGCCCTAACTTTGTTCTAATAGATTCAGCCACTGGCCTGCTGTCAAAAGACCACAGTCAATCTGACTTGTTTTCAATATAATGATGAATATTGATTTGGTCCCTTCATCCAACATTCTCAACTGAGTCTTTTTTTGACCAAGGATATACATTACTAGGAGAGTACAGGCAGTTAATTCTTCCACACGGGACTTTGGAGTTTCTGAGTTAACCAGAATCACCCACCTTAACATCTGCCAGTTTATATCCCAAGTTCTGAGCAGTGCCCCCTCTCTGCTATGCCTCATGTTTTCAATATAGCATAAAATCAGAAATGAAAGATGAAACAGCATAGCCAATATCACAGAAATACAAAGGATCCTAAGAAATACTAACCAACTGGATTATCTAGAAGAAATGGACAAATTCCTAGACACATAAAACCTACCAAGACTGACTCATGAAGAAATTTAAAAATCTAAACAGACAAATAGCAAGCAAGGAGGTTGAATCAGTAAGAAAATGTCTCCTATCAATGAAAAACCCAGAACCAGATGGCTTCCCAGATTAATTCTACCAAACATTTTAAGAAGAACAAATACCAGTCCTTCTCAAACTCTTCCAAAAAGTTGAGGTGGAGGGAACACTTCCAAACTCATCTTACAAGGCCAGCATTACCCTGATTCCAAAGCCAGACAAGAATATTACAAGAAAAGAAAATTACAGACCAGTATCCTTGATCAACATAGATCCAAAAATCCTCAACAAAATCCTAGCAAACCAAATTCAACAGCACATTGAAAGAATCATTCACCATAATCAAATCATGGTTCAACATAAGCAAATCAATACATATAATACACCATGTTAGAAAAATAAAGGATAGAAACTATATGGACATCTCAACAGATATAGAAAAAGCTTTTGACAAAATTCAAAACCCTTTCATGGTGAAAAAAAAAAAAAAAAACCCAACAGATCACGTATTGAGGGACTGTATCCCAACAAAATAAAGCCCATATATGACAAACCCATAGCTAACACCATAATCAATGGTGAAAAGTTGAAACTTTTCCTCTAACATCAGAAACAAGACAAGGATGCCCACAGACCCCCCATCTCAGGGTAATTAGGCGAAAGAAATAAATGAAAGGCATCTTAATAGGAGAAGAAGTGAAATTGTCTCTGCTGACAGCATGATCTTGTTATATATAGAAAACCCTACAAACTTCACTAAAAAAAGGTTAGAACTCAACACAAAGATGGAAACAATAGACACTGGAGACTCCAAAGGCAGGAGGGAAGGATGGTGGGAGCAAGGGTTGAAAAACTATCTATCGAGTACTGTGCTCACTGCTTGGGCGGTGGGATCATTAGAAGCCCAAACCTCAGCACCATGCAATATACCTGTGCAAGAAACCTGTACATCTACCCCCGACTCTAAAATGAAATACACAATATTTAAAAAACAAAAACAAATAAAATTTGAAAACTGTTAGAACTGAACTAATAGGTGAAATCAGTAAGGTTGTAGGATACAAAATCAACATATAGAGCCTTGAACACAGCAGCATCCAGTTGTCTGATGTGAAAGTCTCAGGGGCAAGAAAACCTCCATATGAACTCAGAAACAATGAGCTAAGTTGTGTTTATGTCTGAAAGGATGTTAAGAGCTTCATTCATGTTACATCAGAGCCAATAGAAAGAACCAACAGGAAACCTATACCCAACAAGCAGAAATGACAAGATGAAGGGAAAGCAGAAGTGAGGGCTTACCTTAGAAAGGGTAAGTGATTAGCTCGATGTGCAATACAATGTTTGCTCCTGAGTCAAAAATTTGTATAATAATTTGGATCTTACTTGCACAACCAGAAAAAATCAGCCACTCATTAGGAAAATGTGTTTCTGTATAACTCTTAGGATTCAGCTATCTATGATAACATGAAAAGACAATATTTTCATCCAGAATGAATATTTTCGTTTGTCTTGGCTGTTATTCTAATGTCAACAGCCTCTAAATAAACTGTTCAAGTACACGATATAACCACCTCTTTCTCCATCTTTCCCATTGCTCCCATAGGGTTTCAATTGTGCAATTTCACCATTAGCAATGCTTTTTGCTGAAATCTGGCTTTTCAAAGGGAGAGTATCCAGAAACAGAAGATGCTGATCTGGGAGGCTCTTCCTAATAGAACTGCTGCTTCAGTTTAACTAGAAAAAGCCCACACCCAGTTCCTAATGACAAACATCTGAACCACCAGGTCTTCCCCTGAGCAAGACCATGCTATGCCTCCTGCTCGCTCTGTTCTATAAGCAACCCACAGATTGCTCCCTGTGACGAGGAGCCTGCCAGGGGAGCAACATTCCACCAGACCCTGATTTAGCAAGATATTTCCGTATCATTCCCCCAACCAGCTGGAAGTCCTCCACTGCTCTTGTGTAAAAATCTAACTCATCTCGCTGAGTTTCCTGATTTAAAAGTCTAATTCATTTCACCAAAAGTGTGACAGAAGGAAACCAAGTACATCATCTCTCTCTTGCCAGAACGCTCCAGACTAAAGCTATTGCATGTGCATTCTGGGGGAAAATGGTCCAAATATGTTATGGAGGGGGTGCCAGCCCAGTGTCATCCTCTTACTATTGCCATAGGACCTTGACTGATGGCATCGGAGGAAAAACAAGTTTATCGATTACTTTCAGCCATTAAGCTCACTCCTCCATGAAAAATAAGTCACAAGTCCAATGTCTCTTATTAAAATAAGCATTGCAAAATATAAAGGAGTCACAGTTTTAAAATGTGACGCATGTTCTCTAAGCAGTGAGCCACTTTAGAGATGCGCTGTTTACATTGCATAAAGTCCCCTGGAGCCAGGGTTAGGAAGTGCATCTCTTCTTTGGTGTTCTGGGATGAAGGAGAAAGGAAAAAGGACTGCCAGGAGTGAGTGGGAAGGGGCCCATGAGATAAAGGAAGTAAATCCATTTGCTGATTGCAATAATGGTAATACACGGAGCTATACATACACACATACACACGTGCAAACTTTCACATTTTTTTAAAAAAAGAACTGAAGGCTTTCACACATGTAATCAGCCCTTACGGACTCTCCTGATTGACTGTAAGGCAAATCTTCCCTTCTCCTGTTTCCTGTACCATCCTGGGCTCCCTTTTCGACATTTTTTTTTTTTTTTTTAATGTATAAACGATCAGCTCACATTCTGAAGTTTGTAGTCCCTTCCCGCCTCCCCTCTCTCTACACTGCTCATTTATACTGGCAGCTGTCATGCTGCTGGGCATCCTCAAACCCACCAGTTTCCCTTTTATGTTTGAGCAGACAAACATGATCGTGCACTAGGCACCACTGTGCCACTCAAAATGCTTTGATTTTTTTTTATTATTATTGCATCTGAGAGAAATCTCAAGGTTGCAAACCTAAAGGAGTCAGAATTGTCTCCATGTGTCTCAGTGGGAAGAGTATCGTGTGGAGAAATAAGTTGATTCTACTAATCAAAAGGAATTTTTTTCTGATACCAGGTCATCCTCTGAATGCATTTATATTACCGTGTGGAGGTTCACATGAAGAAAATGGTCAAACATCACCACCTACAGCAAGAGCTGAGAAGTGCAGAGGAGCCGGACTGAGTCAGGAAAGAAAAGCGAGCTGGGGCCTGGCTCTGCGGTCTCCCTTCTCCTCCTCTGTCTCCACAGAAAGATTAGGATGACAGTGGCAGGAAGCCTGTGCACCTCGTATGCATCACTTGAAGGGAACACACAGATTCCAGCAAACAGTTGGAAGGAAATGTTAATATCAGGCTCTGCTAAACAATAGGAAATGACTCCTGGATGAGAAGGTGACTTTCATCAAAGGTCGGTGATACCTGAAAAGATAGCCCAGGGGATCCTGCACTACATCTGGTGTATGTAAATTAAGTGTTTTGTTTTGTTTTTCCTTTGTAATCAAGACCCAAACACAAACAAAATCACACTTTAGAACCGGCCTATTTCAACTTGTAACTAGCTTGCTTTCAGGGTCTCCAGGTAAAAAGAAATACAGCACAAAGACACTTTCTCTTTAGGGATCATACACAAATTCACTCTATCCGTTTCTTTCCCACCTGGAGCAACAAAGCCATCAGACCTCTCCATCCTCCCGTTGGGTCCTTCCTGATTAAAGTGAGATAAATCACAGCCCTCTCTCTCCAGATGGCAGGTGACAAGAGGAGGATGCTTGCCTAAGAAGTCTTCCCCATCCCTGTGCATTCATGCAAGCCCGAGCAGAGAGACGCAAGAAATTATGGATGCATTTTAATTCCCCAGACCCTGCAATTAAAAATGGAAATTTTTTGGCCAGGCCTATTGGCTCACGCCTGTAATCCCAGCACTTTCGGAGGCCGAGGTCAGCGGATCACCTCGGGTCAGGAGTTTGAGACCAGCCTGGCCAACATGGTGAAAGCCTGTCTCTACTAAAAATACAAAAATGAGGTGGGAATGGTGGTGGGCGCCTGTAGTCCCAGCTACTTGGAAGGATGAGGCAGGAGAATCACTTGAATCTGGGAGGCAAATGTTGCAGTGAGCCAAGATCTTATCACTGCATTCCACTCTGTGTGACAAAGCAAGACTTCATCTCAAATTTTTTTTTTTTAAATGAAAGTGTTATTCTTTCATTTGCAAATGTGTTTTGGTAAAAGAGGGGCAGTTTAAGCAACCCTTTTTATTGTCTACATTGTTTAAATTCATCAGACATGGACTCTTGACTCTATCTTGCCTGGGCAGACCCAATTCAAGCATTTATAACAGCTATAACCTTCTCAAATCAAAAAGAGGAATCAGCATTTTTGCTAAGTTCAAATAAGGTCTTATTTTATTTCATTTTCATTTTTTAATGCAACCATTCCTCCAGGTACTATCATCAGGTAAGATTATCAGTCCTGATTAAGTAAAGGTGTTGTTACAAAATGCAATTCTTAACAATTCAGTGCCTAACTACACTTTTAATAAGCCTTTCCCCCTCCCCTGTGTATTCTCCCTTAGACACCCCTTCTCAAATTTAAAATCACGGAAACTAAATTATGATGCCTAAAGAGAGCCTAGCGACTGCTCAGTCCTGTAATTTGATGAGTGGGAGTACTGAAGCCCACAGGAGGTCAAGTAATTTGTTCCCAATGTCTTAGATAGATAAGAAAATGACCAGCTGGGAAATCCCACTCATGTCAAGCCTGAGGCACAGGGCCACAGACTATGGTTGAATTGTGCCACACTCCTACATCCTTCTTTAGGAATCATAGAACATTCTTATGTTGAGCCGGAGTCACTGACTTCTTTTTCAGGCTCATTGAGTTTTGTCCTTATGGGCTGCGACAAGACGTTTTGGTATTATGCTACACCAAGACCATTTATCTAGTTCAAGAAATGAGCACAGGCCCTAGAGCCCAGCAATTTTCCCCGTGTCCAGTAAATTTAGCTTCTCCATTAGAAGTTGTCAGAATGGAGCCTTCCGACTCCTCTTGATTTTGATTTGTGCAAGAATGAATGGTTGTGCGAAGACAGCTTTCCTAGCTGACAGTGAGCAAAACTTTTTTCTCATAATTTATAGAAAAAATATTAAATTAGAAGCACAGAGTTTATTTCAAAGCTTTTATCTTCCTGCAATTTTCTTGTGGGCATACATGATTTGTTTCTGTCCTGCCTGCCCCTCCCAATCCC
This sequence comes from Papio anubis, assembly GCF_008728515.1. Lineage (NCBI taxonomy): Eukaryota > Metazoa > Chordata > Mammalia > Primates > Cercopithecidae > Papio > Papio anubis. The sequence goes on from NC_044988.1 coordinate 29,032,662, forward strand.
TTTCCCAAGAGACTAAAAGGGTATCTAGTGCAAAGTAGACACTCAAATATTTTTGAATAAACAGTGATCCCAGCCACCTAGTGCATGCTGCCAAATGCCAACCCCATAAATGATCAAACACATCATCTCATTCAGCCAATCAAAATCAAGTGCTACCTATTTTAAGTTTTCATAGCCCTTGGCCATCTGCTTTCTCAGCATTTTCCAAACTTGAGTCATTCTCATCCTGCCTTCATAATTTTGCTCTGTCAATTACCTCTACTATTATTTATTTCATAATTTTTAAATAGCCCTACTTTTGAAACTTAAATACATGCCTTTTAAAAGGAAGTTTTATTACTACTATACATCAAAAGCCATTATTACTTGTTCTAAGTACTCATAACAACATGTTCACAACTATTAAAGTTTAGTAATGTGCATCCACATACTCTCTAAATTCACGGAGCATTTGCACACAATTTAAGAAACAATTCTGCATTACTCACTCAATTTCCTTGACATCCTTCTGAGGCAGGACAAACCCTGGGCCCAAAGAATTGAGGTAGGAGTCCAAGCAAGGTGCCAGCCACGTAAAGGCAGACCTTGGCTCGGAAGTCAGGACTACCAAACCCTAGGTTAATGGTTCATGGTCTTTTCTCTTCTCTCCAAAACCTCATATCTCCAGGTGTGGTTAGCAGCCCAGATGCAGCAGCATCTCCTAGAGACTTGATAAAGATGCAGAAGGTCAGGCCCTGCCCCAGGCCTATGCAGACTAATTCATAGTAATTCACGTGCACATTAAAGTTTGAAAAGCCCTGATCTAGATCAGCGGTTCTCTAACTTGACAGCACATGAGAACCATCTGTAGAGAGTTTAAAAACATCAGTGCCTGGGCTTCACCTCCCAGAGAATCTGATTTAAGTGTCTGAGGTTTGCCCTGAGTCTAGGTATTTCTAAAAACTCCTCAGCTTATACAAAACTGGCGGGGCCGGGCACAGTGGCTCATGCTTATAATCCCAGCACTTTGTGAGGCCGAGGCGGGCAGATTGCTTGAGTCCAGGAGTTAGAGACTAGCCTGGGCTAAAACTCCATCTCTACAAAAAAAAAGAAAGAAAGTACAAAAAGTAGCTGGGCATGGTGGTGTCGCATACCTGTAGTCCCGGCTACTCAGGAGGCTGAGGTGGGGAATCACTTGAACCCAGGAGGTCACGGTCTGGTCAACAGAGCAAGACCCTGTATCAAAACAAACAAACAAAAAATGCTGGCATCTTACCAGCTAGGGAGGCCTGTACAGCTAAGTTTTCAACATGGGGCTACATTAGTGATTCCAGAACTTTAGCTGCATCAAAACCACCTGGATGGCTTGTTCAGCTACAGAGGGTCTGGCCCTGCCCCTAGGGTTTCCAGCTCAGGGTCTGGAATGAGGCCCCGATGATTTGCATTTCTAACAACTTCCAGGTGAGGCTGATGCTGCAGATCCAGGGACCACATTTTGAGAATCTCTGCTAAATGAACCTTACAAGATCAAAGCTCAAACTTATTCCAAGAACTTTTCAAAGCCCACCTGCAAGTTGTAGTGGAAGTAAGCAACTAAAGGTGAAAAAAAATTTAAATATAAACTAAGGCTTTTTACCTGAGCTCTCAAATGTTCACATTTCTCTCATCAACCTAAATAACAACAGAGAGAGGCTCTCCACAAGAAAAACGTATTCATTTGGAAACAGAGCCTTGCAATGGAAATAGGCAAGCCAGAGTAAACTATGTGCATATTCATGGAGGTAAAGGAAGACAAAAGAAAAAATGAGGAAGATTATATGATCATTTTGAAATGATTATCCTTGGCTACAAAGATCAATAACAAAGGTGATGCCAGGCCCAGGTTGGACAGGCAGTTGTTGGGCAAATATCCTTCAGAAGCATTGTTGTGTGTAAAGTTGTAATGGGCTTTGTGCAAGATTGTGTTTTTTGCAGTCTTCTGTGATAATTTTTTGTTAGCAGGCATACAAGCCCAAGAATACTTTTTTGCATGGCCTTTCCTGGCTCTGTTTGTCAGGGTTTTAGTTGCGGGGAGGGCAGTATTTTTAACACTCAATGTAAAAAATGCCATAAGGTAGGTACCCCAATTGCTTGTTTCATCTTCATAAAATAACTTTTCCACCAGAACAAAGTCTACACAAAAATTGTAAAAATGCCCTGGGATGCAGCCCCTGGAAAAGTCTGGAGTCATTCTAGGGGTTCCCACCCAGCTGGGCAAGCGTAGCCACCACGGAGAAACACAAAGTGGGGGTGCCCGCTGGGGTTTGGTGGCAGGCAGTGGCCCTGGTTCTGATACTTGGCTAAAAACACAGTTCCTCTCTGTCATTCTCAGGAAGCCACCCGAAACTGCTCGAGGAATCCTTGAAGCTGATGTTACCACAAGGACTGCAAGTTTGCCTGAAAGTGATTTGCCTTTGCAGCAGATTCATTAAGCCAGAACAAAGAGAAGACCAATGACTAAAAGATATTTCTCCTTTTAAGAATCATATTCTTTAACTCATAGCACATTTTCATTGTCCATCTGGGCAAAGCCGCTCTCTCATTTTGCTTTTTCCCTCTTGTCTGTGATGCTCACACTCATCCTCCCTATCCCATCAGCAACCTCTCTAGTATGTTTGATATGTGTCCTTAAACATTATATCTTGGCCAGGGCACTGTGGCTCATGCCTGTAATCTCAGCACTTTGGGAGACAGAGGTGGGCGGATCACTTGAGTCCAGGAGTTTGAGACCAGCCTGGGCAACATAGTAAGATCTCATCTTTACTAAAACTAAAAAGGAAAAAAATTTAGTCAGGTATGGTGGCCTGTGCCTGTAATCCTAGCTACTCAGGAGGCTGAGGTGGGAGGATCACTTGGGCTTGAGAGGTCAAGACTGCAGTAAGCTGAGATGGTGCCACTGCACTCCAGGCTGGGCAACAGAGTGAGACCCTGTTACACACACACACACACACACACACAAATATATACATATATGTCTGTGTAGAAATAGGCAAGGTTGTTTTATATGCAAATATGGCTTTAAATTACATAATGACATTATATCATTAAGCCCATTTTTTCTTATAGTTGCACTCAGCATCATGATTTTAAGACCTAGGCATGTTGCTTTATATTTTACCTCATGAGAAGTCACCTTTACACATCTGTTCCTCACACTGAAATCAACATGCTTTTGAGTCAGTGTTTAGGACTGAGTGAGGCTGTTCACTGGAGTTAATCTGACAGCAGATGCGTTTATCCCTCTTTAGGACTGTAACGAATTCCTTTCCGCTCTGTTCGCCCATGCTCACTAGTTGGCATCACAGGTGTTGTCTTTGAAAAAGAAAAATATCTCATCCCTTGGTTTCCTGACAACCACCACCCACCCCCTTGGCTCTTTTTCATGAAATTTGCACCAAACAGCACAGAGGCAAATGTCTCTCTAACATCTATGATTTATCCTTGCTTATACAAGATCACTCCAGCCTATAAAAAAGTATTTTTTAAAAATATGAAAAGTTACCCCAATCTTGGATTACAGAGTTTCACATCAAAATGAAAACATAGTAAAATTGCGTATCAGAGTTTCCTGTTCTTATTCACCCTTACTCCTTTTGCAGATGTGAGTCATAAATCCACAACCAAATCCTCTCTCCTGCGAGGTCAACTCCCACTAACACCCATGAAGAGGGAATTTGGCTCATATAATAACACTTAATTAAAATGTATAATGGCCACATGTACATGAGAGATAAAAATAATGCTTCTTCGGGCATGTTTCCAGCCCAATCTTTCAAAATACATGAAGAATTTCTTAATCTACTATACCCCATAAATGATAAATATAAGATACCAAGATTTAAAATACTTTCAATAACACTTTCCTAGGCCTCCAGATGAGCATTACATAAGTTTATAATAATAAAATATTTAAAATAGCTACCATGTATTTTGTGTTTATAATGTGCCAGGCACTGGACTAAGCATTACTCATGTGTTTTCACATTTTAATCCCCATAAGCCAACAACATAGATTTTTTATCCTTATTTTAAAGGTGAAAGACCTAAGGCTCAGAGATAAATTTTTAAAAAAAATCTTTATCCCTTTATACAAGATTAGCTCGTTCTCACAAGCCAAAAATAAAACCCAAAACTCCCATATCTCCCCATATAAAGAAATACTCTTTAACTTCTTTCTCCCTCCAGAACCCCTCCTCCCTCTCCTTTCCATCTTCAGCCAATATCTGGAAGGTTCTGTCTATGTTCACTCCTCCGTGTTCCTGCCTCCCTCCTCCCCTCCATTCCTTGCAACCTGGTTGCCTCTCACAGCAGTGAAACAGAAAGCTGTTTCCTTAGCCCATAACCAATTCCAAGTTTGAATCACTGTGCACCCTTGACTGCTGCCTCCTCCTCCTTTAAGTTAACTCCCTGCCTTGATCTGCCATCTCTGGCATGCTCTGCTTTCGTTCACTCCTACTCTTCATGTCTTTCTGGGCTGCTTTGCCAACTCTTCTTCCTCTGCTGCCCTCATACATCCAGGCAGAGGAGTACAGCATCTGCCTTGGCCTCCTCCCTTAGTTCTAACTGGAGTCCCCTGAGCATCTCGAGCCCCCAGACTGGAGCCGGTGTCCTGGGGTTAATTCCCTTCCCCACCTGTGGAGGCTTAGCTCCTGCCCACCAGTGGGGTTATCACAAGTGCCTGCCTTTTCCTCACACTCCACCTCTTACAGGGTTTCCGTAGGCTGGCCATTTATGAGTTGTGTGACCCTGGACCTCAGTGTCCTCCCATAGAAAACAAGGAGCATGAACTAGATTTATCTCTAGTGTCCTTTCTAGGTGCTTCTTTCTTTCTTTTTAAACAAGGTCTCACTCTGTCACCCAGGCTGGAGTGCTGTGGCACCATCACAGCTCACTGCAGCCTCAACCTCCTGGGCTCAAATGATCCTCCTGCCTCAACCTCCCAAGTAGCTGGGACCACCACTCCTGGCTAATTTTTTTATTCTTTGTAGAGATGGGGTTGCAATGTTTCCCAGGCTGGTCTCGAACTCCTGGGCTCCTAAGAATTTTAACATTTGAGTTTTCTTCCAACAAAGAGGTGGAGGAAAATATAACTTTATATAAACATATAGAAACTCTGCTTCCCACTTTAAGCCATAAATTCCTGTGGCAGCTAGGGATGTGAAGAGGCAAGTGAGAAGAGAAAATGTACATAAGACTCTCAGCAGTTTGGAAATAAACAGGGAGGACTGAAGTGACCCTGTGGCTCCAAAGGTGGCTGTTCATTAGCCTCCTTCTGTCCTTAGACCCAACTGGAGCATTGCATGCACTGGCTCCCAGGTTGCAGGGGATGTTAGCAGCTCCAGTTCACCTGATTGATTTCCCTGGACTTCCTGCTTGGACAGTGAATCCCTGTAGGGCCTGGATCCATTGCCCTCTTCTTCTCCTACCCTACCCAGCACTCTTGTTCATGAGTGTGCTTTCTCCTATCTTTTTTTCCTCCACTTTTCATTCAAAACTTGTTGATTAAGCACCTGCTATGGGCCAGACATTTTTCTAGAGTCTGGTAACACCTCAGTGAGCAGACAGATTCTTGTTCTCATAGATCTTCCATTCTAGAGAGAAAGCTGAATGATAAACAAATAATACAGCAGGTGGTGAGGGGTGCTATGAAGAAGGGTAAGTGGGTGAGAAAATGTGCTACTTTGTCCTCTAGAGGCCAGGGAAAGCCTCTCTGTTAAGGTGATATTTGACAGAGATTTGAAGACACTGAAGAAGTGAGCCATTTGGATCTCTAGGGAAAGAGCATTCTTCCCCAGGCAGAGAACAGCAAGTGCAAAGGCCATGATGAAGAACAGAGCTTGGCCAGAGTAAGGGACACAAAGGGCCACCTACAGTGCATGCAAATCTTAAGGGATGAGGTTCCTATGCCCTTGGACTGACCTGGAGATCCCGTGCTCACAACACACAGCCCCAATCATCCTAAAATACATCTATGCTATAGCAATTTGTCCCAAAATTCCCTTTCATCATGATTTACCTTCTAGTATCCCACCCCTGAAAGCAGAAATTTCCTGCTTTCTCCTAATAATTACTAATCTGTCTCCTCCCCCAAAATGTAAGGGCAAGGAGAACAGGGACTTGGCCTATTCATTCACTGCTCTATGTTCAGCTCCTATTTCAGTACTAAAAACCAAGTAAGCCCTCAATAAATATATTTTGAATTTATTTATTTATTTATTTTGTTTTTATGAAACGGAATCTCTCTCTGCCACCCAGGCTGGAGAGCAATGGTGCAATCTTGGCTTGCTGCAACCTCCACCTCCCGAGTTCGGGCGATTTCTGGCTAATTTTTGCATTTTTAGTAGAGGCAGGATTTCACCATATTGGCCAGGCTGGTCTCAAACTCCTGACCTCAAATGATCTGTCCGCCTTGACCTCCCAAAGTGCTGGGATTACAGGCATGAGCAGCCGCACCCAGCCAACCCTCAATAAATATTTATTTTCTAGATGAAATGGAGAACCTAACTATGTTACATGGTAATGAGGCAGCTGACTTTCTTGGAAGCAGAAGAGCTAATTCTAGATGTGGTGACATAAAAGCAATAAAGGAAGGACCTCTATAAATCACTTATGTCTCTGAGCTTCAGCTCTCAAAGTGTTGGATTAGAACTAGGGATGGCAAAATCCTGTTACAGGCACAACCACTCACCCCCTTCCATGCCCACTAGACTCTCTAATGAGTAGCTGTCTCTCTCTAGAAAAAACTACGGAATTCTTCCCACCCAATGCCCTTAGCAGCCACAACCAAAGGGTCAGAGGTGACCCTTACAATGAACCCAATTTGCCATCCCTCAATTAGATGTTTAAGATTCCTTTCCACTTTAATGTCCTATGATGCAAATCTAAGCAAGCCTGCTTGTTTGGCCACATGGAGGTACATGTTCCTACAAAATCAACCCCAATAAATCCTCCTGCTCACAGGTAAGCAGGTAACCCCTGCTTCCATAGCAGAGGCAGTCACTAGTAACACTTGTTTCAATTGGGACAAATATTTTTCACCTGGAAACTAATTCAAGACTACCTTTTTCAGGCTCTTTCAAAGGCTGCTAGAATTGGTCCCTTGAGTAAGCTGAGTGTTGTGGTGCCCCTCAGTTCCCATGCCATAGAAAATTGAACCTCATTCATTAATATACTAGCCCTAAGGCTTAAAAACAGTCTGGCCTGGCTTGGAGACTTTAGATCACTCTCTATCTTCTGGCCAACAAGAATGAGCTTCTAGGGCAGGCACGGTGGCTCACGCCTGTAATACCAGCACTTTGGGAGGCCGAGGCTGGCAGATCACTTCAGGTCAGGAGTTGAGGTCAGGACCAGCTGGGCCAAGCCCATCTCTACAAAAAATATAAAAATTAGCCAGGCATGGTAACGCACACCTGTAATCCCAGCTACTGAGAGAGGCTGAGGCACAGGAATCGCTTGAACCCAGGAGGCAGAGGTCGCAGTGAGCCAAGATCACACCACTGCACTCTAGCCTGGGCAACAGAGTGAGACTCCATTTCAGAAAAAAACGAAAAATGAAAAAACAAAAGAAGAGTGAGTTTCTGAGGTCCCTGATTGGGTTATGGTCTTCTGGCTCTTGAGTCCTTCAGCTTCACCCCTCCTCAGGCATTTGTTCCTGACCTGTCCCTGACGCCTCTCTGTGTCTCCTGTCTAAGCTTTCTTGCTCCCCATGCCTGATGGGATTTGAATGCTCATTTTCGTACAATGTGCACTCACCCCTCAGAACATGTTCTCTTCCAGTCACTCCAGGTAACAAATCCAGTAAAATCCACCCTGAAGTCAGGAACGCTCCCCACCAGCAGGCCCATGAGATGGACATTTCTGCTGAGGAAGGAAAATACACAAATATCCAGACATAGAAGAAGACCACAAAGGATGCCCAAACCCCTATGGAGAAATGTGGCATTGTCTCAACTTTCTCCCAAAACCACAAAGAGGAGTTTTTTAAATGACATAATCCCATAAGGTCAAAGAAAATTGGAGAAGTACAAACAGAGGAGAAAATCAACAACATTTTAGAAGCTGAAAGTGGATGAGCAGTGACTGTCCTAGTTAGCCAGAGAATATGAGCTAAAAGAGAACTTTATGGCCGGGCATGGTGGCTCACACCTGTAATCCCAGCACTTTGGGAGGCCAAGGTGAGCGGATCATGAGGTCAGGAGATAGAGACCATCTTGGCTAACACGGTGAAACCCCGTCTCTACTAAAAATACAAAAAACTAGCCAGGCGTGGTGGCGGGCGCCTGTAGTCCCAGCTACTTGGGAGGCTGAGACAGGAGAATGGCGTGAACCCGGGAGGCAGAGCTTGCAGTGAGCTGAGATGGCGCCACTGCACTCCAGCCTGGGCGACCAGCAAGACTCCGCCTCAAAAAAAAAGAGAACTTTATTACATGGACCCTATAACAGGAGACTTACAAATACCACGGAAAATGTCTCCAAATGTCTGTTCTTAAAAGTTGCAGAAACTTTGTTCAGATACTTGTCATCAAAATAACTTCCCTTTCAACCCGAGCATCTTGATGTCACCGTCACTGATTACAATCTCTTTCTGACTCCATATCTCACAATGGCGGTGCCCTGGGGTAACTGGAGTACTTTAAATCCCTTTAAACTCCAGTGGCCCACTACCAAAGTCACCCAAATAAACACACGATGGAGGTGAAAATGGTGTGCTGGGTATGCAAACACTGCTCAAGATAACTCTCCAGCTCTCCCACCCTCTACTTCAATTAATTCTGAATACAATACAAACTCTCCCATACAAACTCTGGAGTAACCACTGGGGTCTCAGCCACTGGTTCTTCTTAATATTCCTCCTCAAGTTAGCATCATGGCCCCTTTAAAAGTCATCCCCATGCCTACTCTGAGCAATCATTTCACCTGGGCCAGGGGTCTGGCTCTCAATAGAAGTGGAGGGTATACCAGTAATATTTATTTTTATGGAGGCTTTTCTGGAGTTATGTCGAAGACAGTGCGGTCAGAGACATGCCTGCAAGGATTTGTTTCAGTAGATATAGAGTTTAGGAAAGCTAGAGGCCCAGAAAGTTAATACATCCATTCGATGTAGTCTTTCTGCTGAGTGCGTGGATGCCAGTTAGAGAGTCTGAAATGGCCCCTGAGGGCACTTCGGAGTATACAGGAAGTCGTGCACATTTTGCTCCAGATATCGAGAAGTCAGAACTTATATTTATAGGGGGTAAAAGTCTTGACTCCAACTTGTCCTGAATTGCCCTGAGTTTATGTTGCACGACGTAATAAAAAGACCCAGAGCTTTGGATTTATGGATATGAGTTTGAAACCCAAATCTACCAATTTACCTGTGTGATCTTGCTTAATCATTCTGGACCTTGATTTCCTCAGCTGCAAAATAGAGGCAATAATAATACCGACCTTGCAAGGTTGTATCTAGGATTTTAAATAATATATGTAAAAATTTTTCAGTGCAATGCTAATTACACAGGAGCCCCTCAGGAAGTGATGGATATTATTTTTTTTCTCACTTAGGCGAAGGCCCATTTCACTTCCAGATGGAAGTGAGTATTCCACAAGAACACTCAAGATAGGGTAAGAATTTTCCTTTAAAAATACCTTTAAGTCGGCCGGGTGCGGTGGCTCACGCCTGTAATCCCAGCACTTTGGGAGGCCGAGGCGGGAGGATCACAAGGTCAGGAGATTGAGACCATCCTGGCTAACACGGTGAAACCCCGTCTCTACTAAAAATACAAAAAATTAGCCGGGCGTGGTGGCGGGCGCCTGTAGTCCCAGCTACTCGGGAGGCTGAGGCAGGAGAATGGCGTGAACCCGGGAGGCGGAGCTTGCAGTGAGCCCGAGATCGCGCCACTGCACTCCAGCCTGGGCGACAGAGCGAGACTCCGTCTCAAAAAAAAAAAAAAAAAAAAACCTTAAAATCATCTGACATGTTTGAGTAAGTTTTTTATTTAATTGAGGCCCCACAGTTCTGGGTTCTAAAATGGAGACTAGGAAAAACAGAAACAAAAACAAAAACAAAAAGGTTTTAAGAGCAGGAGTTACCAATCAACCGCCTTCTCAAAACAGAGTCTCCAATTCCTAAGGAGATGAATTCTTCACGGGACCAGCCAGGATGAATAGTATGCAAAGTGTGCTCCAACTGAAGGGGTCAATCTGTGATTCTCAGGCTTCATAGAAAAAAGCCAAACAATTAATTCAGAATTGCTGGAAATGGGGAATATTTTTAAGAGCTCTCCAGTGACCCTAGTGTACAACCAGTATGAAAAGCCACCAACCTCTTTTTAAAAAATGACCTATTGGATGAAGTATAAGGATTTTACTCATTTAAATATTTGAAATCTCTTCCAAACACAATCACCTAAGTTTCAGCATAGTTGCTGCCATATCACTTTCTGAGAAGTGGACCACGGTCTAATGCAAGAGCCTGTAGGCCAAAGTCATGAAGTTCTGACATGAAGTCATCTGCCTAAGCAGAGTTGCCTCAGGTTATCTGAGCCAAAAGGAGGTAACATCAAGCCCAAAAGAAGAGGCAGGTCTGCAGCTGAAGAAGCAGGTAATCTAAAGTTTCAAAAAGGAGATAAGGCAGAAGCAGAGAGAAAATTTGGCAGTAGGGCTGGTTTGACCGCAAGACATGAAAATGCAGAACGAGGTAGCCACAGAATAACTCTTGTGGGCAGCACACACATGCCACATTAAATGCAGCCTGGGTCAGGTGTGGTGGCTCATACCTGTAATCCCAGCACTTTGGGAGGCCAACGCAAGTGGACCATTGGCACCCAGGAGTTCAAGATCAGCCTAGGCAACGTAGTGAAACCCCATCTCTACAAAAAAATACAAAAAATTAGCTGAGTGTTGTGGCATGGGCCTGTAGTCTCAACCACACAGGAAGCTGAGGTGGGAGGATTGCTTGTGTGGGGAGGTCAAGGCTGCAATAAGCTGTGATCACACCACTGTACTCCAGCATGTGTGACAGAATAAGGCTGGAGTGCAGTCTCAAAAAACAAAACGAAACAAAAAACCTGCAGCCTGCACCACTCCTACTGGTAGGCTTGCTCTGAGGTCAGCACTTCAAGCAGGTGATAATGCTATGAGGTTTATTTTTAATTGCTAGGTGTGGTGGTTGTACTTCTACGGAGTAAAAATGCACTTCCTTACCCCCTTTGAAGTGAGATGTGGACCTCTGATTTGATGTGGCCAAGAAAGTGTGACCGAAAATGACCTGGACACTTCCAATGGGAGCTTCAAAAGCCAGGGCACAATTTATCACTGATCCTTTTCCTGCTTCAGTCATCATCGAAGCCCAGGTCAGGATGGAACTCCCACCAGCCTGGATTGCTGATTAAGGATGCTCCATGTTAGAGCAAAAAAGTAAGTTGTTGTGTGAAACTACAGACATTTGGAGGTGGTTTCTTATTGCAACATAACTAGTCTCTATTGACGGATACTCCGCAGCATGAGATTGCTAATAGGATTTTTCTAGCTCAGAGTTTCTCAATTTTGGTAGGATTGACGTTTGGGGTTAGTTAATGCTTTCCTGTGGGGACTGTCCTGTGCATTGCAGGATGTTGAGTGGCCTCCCAAGCCTCTACCCACTAGACACCAGCAGCACCCCACCCCAAGTTGTGACCATCAAAAATGCCTCCACAATGTGATTCCATTTATTTGAGTGACCTGGAGTAGTGAAAATCTGGAGACAGAAAGTCAAATGATGGTTGTCAGGGGCCAGGAGAGGAGGGAAATGGGGAGTTAGTGTTTAATGGGTACAGAGTTTCAGTTTTGCAAAATGAAAAGAGTTCTACAGATGGATGGTGGTGATGGTTGCACACCCATGTGAAGGTGCTTAGTGCCACTGAACTATACACATGGAAATGGTTCAAATGGCTAATTTTATGTTATGTGCTTTGCCACAATTTTTGAAAATGGAAAAAAAAAATGTCTCCAGACATTGCCAACGTCTCCTGGAAAGCAAAATCGCCCCAGTTGAGAACTAGTGTTCTAGCTATAGCGCAACACAATGAATTGTATAATATGTGTAAAAACATGGGCTTAGGGCTCAGCCCTGATTTTTGCCATTGAGCGTTAGAATATCATCTCTCCTAAAATATTCTTTATCCACTCGGATTTTAGGCCAGGATCAACAGGACAATTGCACGGTTTGATCTAGAAAAAGCCCCTGTCTATGGACCCAAAACTGGTGTGATAGGAATACACTCTGTAAAAACTCTTACACTGTTTTAAGCCTTCCATCTGATAAACAGAGTGCAGTAGAGATTCCATTTGGGATACTTTTTCCTGAAACTTGTTTTTCATGCTGATTCTACAGTTAAGGGGCCTGGTCTTAAAATGTGTTGAAGCAAAAGAATGGGAAGAGCCAAGGGAGACATCCGGGAGTTTCCAAATGACAGAATTGCAAACCTGCTGGGCAGTCCTCTGCTGAGGAAGAGGTAACTTACACTCTGAACGCATCTTGAGGAGTATTCTCCACACCTGAGGAATAAGTTAAGGCTAACATGGGGGCCTAAATGGTGATTGGCTCTGCTCTTGATGAATTGAATTCCATGCTGGGACTGAGGCAGCAGAGGGCTTCTTACACCCACCTCCATCACCATCACGCTGCCTACGTCATCTCAGAGAATCCTCTTTCTATCTCAGTATTGGGCCTACATTCTTATGCTTCAGCCCTTTTCCATAATGACCCCTCCAGATTGCCACACTCTAGAACTACCACATAAAGGGCGGCGTTACTGCTGTGTGGACACTTCATCTCAAAGTGAGCGGCCAGCTCACATGATTTTCAGGGTTCCTCTCTCTGACCTTCTAAAACATTCTCCAGGTTGAGGCTGAAACTGCTCCCCCAAAGCCCCATAATAGGCATGAACAGATTATCCTCCTCTTCTTGGTTCCCATGGCTAGAATCCTTAACTAATCCTCTCCCCACAAAGTAGGGCTGATTTCACAAGCTGTTATTTCAGCTGCTCGCTCTGCCATCTGCTCTTGATTTGCTTGGTGAACACCTCTAGCATGCTCAGAGCTGCACTGTCACGCTGCGCCCCACTCAGCTTCTGGCCCCCCACCCTCAAACACATCTGCATCTGCACACCCCTCCCACACCCCAGTTCTGCCCACAGTCGATCCATCCATCTGCGCTCCAGGCCCCAGCCCCTTGGGAGCTTGAGCTATCAATTACTTGCACTTAGTTCAGAATCTTTAGCCTCTCCATGTCCATGGCTATTTCATTTATTCAATGTAGTAACATGTTTAAACCTCTCCCATCCTGGAAAAAAAAAGATGTCCTACATTTAACCCTATGTCCCAGGATGCCTGAGATAGCCCTGGTTTAGGCCATGGTCGTGATATAATTACTAACAACACCCTCTTGTCAAAAGTATCTCCTTTGTACAATACATCATAAGGTCACTTGAGGTAGTAGAGCTGTGATTCTCACCCTATCAGGCCCAATTTTCTCTTTGTTTAACAACTATTTTAGAATATCCTATGCACTATCTTTAAATGGAAGTGATAGGCAATAGAAACTGCCAATAACAGAATTTCCAAAAAATCAATGTAATATCCTAAATAGAATGCCAAATGGAAAATGAAGATTTTTAAAAAGTAGCTTAAACTAAAATTATATGTGCAGTATTTTGATGTATAAATGCTTAGGTAAGTGACTTACACTTCTGGCCAAGATGGAGTAACAGAAACCAAAATTACTTTCTGACCTAAAACAACAAAAATACTGGACAAAATATACAAAACTATGGCTCTCAAGCAACAAAGGGAATCAATCACTGGAATCAAGAGTCAAAGGGCAGTGATCCTCAAGAGATGAGAAACAAAGGAGGCCATCCCCACAACTGACCTCCCCATCACCTTATAAAAGTTTCCAGGCCACAGCACAGGAAGGAAGAATGCAGATGGAGCTCAGAGATCTTCCTGAGTTGAGAAGACAGAACTGTGAATCTGGGAAGGCCAACATGGCTAGAATTCATAGGGCAGAATATTGAGGAGGAGAAGGCTGTACAGAGACAGAGCTCTGGAAATCTGAAGAGAATACTTACCCTCCTTGACTGTTTAACAGAGTAGTGATCAGAGTATGCAGGTAAGAAAACTGCCTAAAAGGCCGGGCGCAGTGGCTCACACCTGTAATCCCAGCACTTTGGGAAGCCAAGGTGGGTGGATCACAAGGTCAGGAAATCGAAACCATCCTGGCCAACATGGTGAAATCCCATCTCTACTAAAAATACAAAAATTAGCCTGGTGTGGTGACACGCACCTGTAGTCCCAACTACTCAGGAGGCTGAGGCAGGAGAATCGCTTGAACCCGGGAGGTGGAGGTTGCAGTGAGCCGAGATCATGCAAAGCCTGGGCAACAGAGCAAGACTCAGTCTCAGAAAAAAAAAAAAAAAAGAAAAAGTAAAAGAAAAGAGAAACCTGCCTGAATAGAAAAAGAATCATCCACAAAGATTAAAGAGATTAGAGGATTCCCAATGCTCACAGGGTGCCAGAAACAGTCACTGTTAACATCAGTCAGAATAGAAAAATCTCATAATTCATTAAGATTGAGTACTTAGAAGGGTTCTGCCTCAGTTGTGAGCAAAACAACCCTAGACCAAATACTATTCTTATCACCTATCAAAGTTTACGGGCAAGATCTGGAAGGCTCAACTTCCAAGTAGCTTAACTGCATGACAGAACAAAGCTCAGGAATATTTACAGAAATATAAAAACATGCAAGCAGCCAATAAGGTAAAATTGGTGAGCTCTGTCATCTAATCAAAAATCATCAGGGATGTGAAGAGGCAAAAAATATGACACATAATGAGGATAAAAACCAATGATAGAATTAGTAGATAGGATAATAAAATTAGCAGACAAGTACACTTGAAGCATTAATGTTACTGTATTTCATATGTTCTATAAGCTAGAGTAAAGACTGGGCCTTTAAACTATGGAAGATACAGGGAAAAACCCAAATTGAATTTCTAGAAATGAACATTACAATGTGTGAGATGAAAAATACATTGGATGGAATTAACAGTAGATTAGACATTGTAGAATAAAATACAAGTGAATTTTAAAACATAGCAATACAAATTATCCAAAATAAAATACAGGGAGAAAAAATACTAAAAAAAAAATAGTAGAGCATCGTCAAGCTGTGGGACACCTTTAAGCCACCTGATACAAGTGAATTTGGAATTCCTAGGAGGAGGAGGGACAGAAAAAATACTTAAAGAAATAAATGTTGAGGCTGAGCGCGGTGGCTCATGCCTGTAATCCCAGCACTTTGGGAGGCCGAGACGGGCGGATCACGAGGTCAGGAGATCGAGACCATCCCGGCTAACACATTGAAACCCCATCTCTACTAAAAATACAAAAATTAGCTGGGCACGGTGGCGGGCACCTGTAGTCCCAGCTACTCAGGAGGCTGAGGCAGGAGAATGGCGTGAACCCGGGAGGCGGAGCTTGCAGTGAGTGGAGATCACGCCACTGCACTCCAGCCTGGGCGACAGAGCAAGACTGCGTCTCAAAAAAAAAAGAAAAAGAAAAAAGAAATAAAGGTTGAAAATTGTGCAAATGCCCAGGGAAAACTAACCTACAAGATGAAGTAGTAGTCAGATGTTTATTTTTAAACACATAAATCACTATGGAATTGACAGCTACAGATGCAGACCACTGCAGGAGGTGTTATTTTGGTGACTCAAATTTGAATACTACATGTGCTTTTCTTTCTTGGGTGGGACTGCCTGCTATATTCCAGGATGTTCATCATCCCTAGACCTTGCCTAATAGATGTAGTAATACCCCCCAATCACTGTGCCTGCCCTTTCCCCCAAAAATACTCTCTAGAGTGCAAGGCGATTTCTTTGAGAACGATTAGTCTAGAATAGATCAAGGATCCAAAAACTATGGCCTGTTTTTGTATGGTCTGTAAGCTAAAAATAGTTTTACATTTTTTAAAAATTGTAAAGACGCCGGGTGGGATGGCTCACCCCTGTAATCGCAGTACTTTGGGAGGCCGAGGCGGGCAGATCACGAGGTCAGGAGATCGATACCACAGTGAAACCCTGTCTCTACTAAAAATACTAAAAAATTAGCCGGGCGTGGTGGTGGCGCCTGTAGTCCCAGCTACTCGGAAGGCTGAGGCAGGAGAATGGCGTGAACCCGGGAGGCAGAGCTTGCAGTGAGCAGAGATCACAGCACTGCACTCCAGCCTGGGTGACAGACCGAGACTCCATCTCAAAAAATATATATATATAAATAAATAAATAAACAAATAAAGTTGTAAAGGAGGAGGAAGAAGGGGAAGAAGAAAAGGAGGAGAAGAAAATAAAGCAGGAAGAGGGGGAGGAAAAGTGGAAGAAGAGAAGAAGTAGAACAAATAGTAGTACTAGAAGAAGGAAGTGGGGAGGGGAAGGGCAGGAGAGGGGGAGAGAAGCAACAGAAACATGTGGCCCATAAAGTCTAAAATAAGACTTTGCTGACCACAGGTATAGATTCCAGGGGGAAAAAGGATATCAGTTGCCCTTTTCATTTTATTTTATTTATTTTATTTTATTTTATTTTATTTCATTTTATTTTATTTTATTTTATTTTATTTTATTTTATTTTATTTTATTTTTGAGAGAGATGGTCTCACTCTGTTGCCCAGGCTGGAATGCAGTGGTGTGATGGCAGTTTACTGCAGCCTCAAACTCTTGGGCTCAAGTGATCCTCCTGCCTCAGTCTTCCAAGTGGCTAGGACTACAGGTACATGCCACCACACCCAGTTAACTTTTTTGCTTTGTTTGTAGAAACGGGTCTCACCATTTGCCCAGACCGGTCTCAAACTCCTGGGCTCAAGCGATCCTCCAACCTTGGCCTCCCAAGGTGCTGGGATTACAGGCATGAGCCACTGGCCCCTTTTTTCAAGGTGTCTATAACCTAAGAGGGAATGTATCTGTTAGGATTCAATCAGAGAAGCAGAACTACTATGCATGATATGCAATAAGAAATTTATTATACCGATTAGACTTTATGCAATTGTGGGAGCTGATGAAGAAGTCATGGAAGGCTGATGTCTTTGTGTCTGGTGGTGGCCAGAAATCACTGCAGGTCAACAGGACCATCAGTCAGGAAGAAAAGCTGCACATAACATGGGAGAAAGCAAGGACAAACCGTAACCCATGAGAACGAACTAGAACCCACAGAGACAAACTAAAACCCATGTCTGTCTGTCACTACCTCCAATTTCTTTGGTGATAACAATCAGAATAAGAAGATGGTACCCTCTGCCACAGAGCTCCACACGTGCCTGTCTGGGACTCTGGGAGCTGAAAGATGGGATCAGATAGAGCTATAGGAGCAAGGGTTCTGGCTGTGGACTCATATCTGCAAGATGGGACACAGCTCTGCAGCAACCTGTGCCAGGTGCTCTTCATTGACCTCGGAACATCACAGTTGCTGCTTTGCTTCTGACTTCCAATTCTTGAGCAACTTTCTCCATTGGCCAACCTTAATCCAGAGCCATACAGGGAAAGAAATTCTGGGAAACCTAGTTCTGGTTTAACTAAGGTGAGATAATACAAAGCCATCACAGGGAGAAAAGGCTAGCAATTGTAAAATAATAGGAAAAATACAAAATGAAACAATAATATGAAATGACTGACATATGGGTGAGTTCTGGATTTACAGAAATGTGTAGGAAAGGGTGATCAGTGAGATGACAAGGACCAGGGAAGCTGTCTTAAGGCCAGTGGGATGTGAACAGGGCTGGGAAGGGAGCATAGGATCTGGTCAGAGATGGAGTAGGGTGGGTACTGGAGGCTGATGAAACAACTCAGGGAGGCCAGGGCTGGTAAGTCTTGGGCTAGGACAGTGATGAGATTGACTGGACCAGAGAACAAGGCTGGAGGCAGAATTTCAAAGGCTGTGCTATGAAAAGCATTGTTGCCCCTCACTTTTCCGGGCCCCATTGTGAAAAGGATGCTTGGAGAGGATGAATCCAGTGCATGGACTGCTCAGAGTCCAGCAGCTTGGAGGCTGTGGTCTGAGGAGGTAAAGGTAGAAATGAACACATATTGAATGCCTACAATAAGTCAGACTGGGTTTTTTTGGTTTTTGTTTTTTGAATCTGAGGAAATGGAAAATGAAAGAAGTTTCCCCTTTAGGTGCTGGGGCCCAACAGGTTCAGGGGACTGGATGAACAGAAAGGGCAAAAGCAGGGCATGTCCATGCTAGAACTGAGAAGGATCAGAAAGGAGGGGCTCCCCCAGTGGCTGTGCAGTGGAGGACCGGCTACATGGCCAGGAAGGCTGTGCATGGTGTCAGCAGCCACATGGCCAATGGTTTGCCACACACAGAAATGGAGTTTTTCTGGATTGGGGAAGGGACACTGGCAGGGGCATTCACAGCAGGCTTAGTTAGCAACTGGGAGGCACAAAAGTGTGTAAGCAGGAGCACTGGGGTTAGAGCAGCAAGGAAGGATGGTTCCTTTCCTTAGTGAAGGAGAGAAACAAAGCAACAAGCAACAAGAGTACGTCACCCTATCCCACTTTCTCTCATCTTTTTCACTCCCAAGTCCCACCTGTCAGGGTCTATTGACTTCAAGTTATACTACTCCAAGTATTCTATCTTCTAGAACCTTTTATGAAAATTTATGACAAACATACATTTTGCAAAACAATGACACTTACATAAAACGCATCCATTCATTCACAGATCTCTATTGAATATCTATTACGTGGCAGCCTCCATGTTAGGCACTGAGGATAGGACAACTAAGACAAAACCCTGCCCAGCGGCAGGCATAGATCTGTAACTAAGTTTAACCATTAGGGGAAACAGGAAACTCTATTGTCTCTCACTGTGTCCTTAGATCTGCTCTCTGGGGATCTTACTCCATCACCCCCTAAAACTCACGCAGGAGACACCCACCCACCCACTCTGTCCCCACCCATGCGTTTCTGGTCAGTGTCAGGAAATATAAAAAGTTCTTTGCCTGTAGAATGGTGATTACTAGGGACTAGGGGGTTGGCGGGAAGGGTGGAGAGCAGAAAGGGGTTGGGGGTTTTGTTTGTTTGTTTTCTTGTTTTGCTTATTATGCTTTAAGTTCTGGGATACATGTGCAGAACGTGCAGGTTTGTTACATACTATAGACTTGCCATAGTGGCTTACTGCCCCCGTCAACCTGTCATCTACATTAGGTATTTCTCGTAATGCTATCCCTCCCCTAGCCCCCCACCCTCCGACAGGCCCCAGTGTGTGATGTTCCCCTCCCTGTGTCCATGTGTTCTCATTGTTCGGAATTTTTTTTTTTTTAATGGGTGTAGAGTTTCAATTTTGCAAAACGAAAATGTTCTGGAGCTCTATTGTGAAACAACGTGAATGTGCTTAACACTATTGAACTGTATGCTGAAAAACGATTAAGATGGTAAATTTTATCTTAGGTGTTTTTTACCACACACGTACATAAAGTTATTTAGCTATTTCATGTCATACAATATAGTCTCAATTTAGTAAAATTAAAATATCAGTTCTAAGTAATAGTCAAGACTTCAATTTCGTGTAAGGGTTTGGATTTCTTCCCCTGTGACTGGGGCCAGTTGCAGTTGAGAATCTACCTTTAGCAAAGGAGGGCATGAGGGCGATATTGGCATTTATATAATCCTCTTCAACCCTGGATATTGTGAACTATATCACAGTGGGGTGTACACCTTCTGCAATATTGGGAGTAATATTATTCTCTTCCTTTTTGGAAATTACAAACCATATTACAGGGGTGTTGTACACCCCTTGTGATATTGGGAGTAATATCATTCTCTCACTTGTGGATATTAGGAAAAATATCACACGGGGGAAGGGGTGTACACCCCCTGTGACGTTGGGCATACTATTATCTTCTCCCCCATTGGATATTAGGAACAATATCACAGCGGGGTATACACTTCCTGCAATATTGGAAGTAATATCATCCTCTCCAACACTAGATATCAGGAACAATATCGTAAAAAGGGTATACACTTCCTACAATATTGGGAGAAATATCATCGTCTCCCCTCCCCTCCGCTGGATATTAGGAACAATATCACAAAAAAGGTGTTCACTCTGTGCGATATTAGGAATATCATCATCCTCTCCCTTTCTATATGTTAGGAACAATATCACAAAAGGGGTGTACACCCGCTGCGATATTGAGAGTGATATCATACTCTCCCCTTCTAGATATTAGAAATAATATCACAGGGGAATGTAACACTCATGCGATATTGAAAGTAATATTATCCTCTTCCCTTTCGGATATTAGGAACAATATCACAGAGGGGTGTACATCCCTTGCGATATTGGGAATAATATCATCCCCTGCCCCCATCAATATTAAGAAAAATATCACAGTGGGGGTGTACCCCCCCCGCGATACTGAGATTAATATCTATCTCTTTGCCTTCCCGGTTATTAGGAACAATATCACAAGGGGTGTGTACATATCCTGCTCTGTTGGGAGTAATATCATCCTCTCTTCCCCTGCGTTATTACAAACAATATTACAGGAGGGTTTGCCCCCATGCAATACTGGAAGCAATATCATCTTCTCCCCTACCCCAAATACCATAAACAATATCACAGGGGGATGTACAACCCCTAGGATATTGGGAGTAATATCATTCTCTCCCCTCCTGGACATTACGAATAATACCATAGGGGAGTGTACACCCCCTGCGGTATTGGAAGTAGTATCATCTTTCACCCCCCTCGATATTACGAACAGTATCACAGGGGAGTGTACATTCCCTGTGATATTGGAAGTAATATCATTTTCTCTTCCCTTGGATATTACGGACAATATCCAAGGGGGACGTAACGTATACACAGGGTGTTTACGATATTGGGATTGATATCATCCTCTCCCCTTCCCTGGATATTGTGAACAATATCACAGGGGTGTATACACCCCCTTGGATATTCGGAGTAATATCATCCTCTTCCCCCGCATATTTCGAACAGTATCACAAGCGGGTGTACACCCTCTGCAATATTGGGAGAAATATCATCCTCTCCCCTTCTGGATATTACAAACTATAACACAGGGGGTGTACACCCCATGCGATATTTGCAGTAATATCATCCTCTTCTCTCCTGGATATTATGAACAATATCACAGAAGGGCGTACACTCCTGGGATACTGGGAGTGATAGTATCCTGTTTCTCCCTGGATATTACGAAGAATATCACAGAAGGAGGGTAAACTTGCAGCAATATTGGGAATAATATCATCCACTACCACCCTGGATATTGTGAACAGTATCACAGGGGGGTGTACACCTCCTGCGATACTGGGAGTAATTTCATCCTCTCCCACCTTGGATATTTCGCACAATATCACAGGAAGGTAACCACTGCCTGCGATATTGGCATTTATATCATCTTCTTCACCCCTGGATATTATGAACAGTATCACAGGGGGGTGTACACCCCTTGCAATATTGGGAGTAATATCCTCTTTCCCCTGGAAATTACAAACCATATTAGAGGGGTGATGTACACCTCTTGCAATATTGAGAGTAATAAAATCCTCTCCCTGCTGGAGATTAGGACCAATGTCACAGGGAGGGGTGTACAGCCCCTGTGATAGTGAGATTAACATTATCCTCTCCTCATTTGGATGTTAGGAACAATATCATAAGGCGGCATACAATTCCTACAATATTGGAAGTAATATCATCCTCTCCCACCCTGGATATCAGGAACAATATCACAAAAGGGGTGCACACCCCCTCTGATATTGGTAGAAATATCACCGTCTTCACCCCCGGATATTATGAAAAATATCACAAAAAAAGTTGTTCATCCCCTGGGATATTGAGAGTAATATCATCCTCTCTTCACTATATATTAGGGAAAATATCACAGGGGTGGTGTACACCTGCTGTGATATTGGGAGTAATACCATCCTTTTCCTCCCTAGATGTTAGGAACAATATCATAGCAGGGGTGGAAATTTCCTCCGCTTTTCGGAGTAATATAATTGTCCCCCCTCCTGGTTATTAGGAACAATATCTCATGGGGGTGTACATCCACTGCAATCTTGGTAGTAATATCAGCCTCTCCCCCTTTGGATATTAAGAACAATATAACAGGGAGGGTGTACATCCCCTGCGATATTGCGAGTAATATCATCCTCTCCACCCTGGAATATTAGGAACAATATCACGGCGGAGGGTGGGGTGATATTGGGGGTAATATCCTTTCCACTCCTGGATATTAGGAACAATATCACAGGGGAAGTGTACTCCTCCTGCTATATTGGGAGTGACATTATCCTCTACCCCGCCTGGATATTTGGAACAATATCACGGGGGGGAGGGGTGTACACACCCTTCCATATTGGGAATAATATTATCTCTTATCTCCCTCAATATTAGGAACAATCTCACCGAAAGGGTGTACACCCCCTGCGATATTGGGAGAGATATTACCCTCTTTCCAACTGGATATTAGGAATATCTCAGCTAGGGTAAACATCTTCTGCAATATGGGGAGTAGTGTCATCTTTCTTCACTCTGGGTATCAGAAACAATATCACAGAGGGGGTGTAGACCAGTTACGATTATGGGAGTAATATCATCCCGTCCTGGATATTAGGTACAATATCACAAAGGGGGGTGTACCCCCTCTGCGATATTGAGAGTAATATCCTCTTTTCCCCGGATATTAGGAGCAAATCACTCTATGTGTATACACCCCCTGTGGTATTGAAAGTAATATCATCCTCTCCCGCTTTTTAAATTAGGAACAATATCACAGGGGAAGGATGTACACAACCTGCGATATTGGGGGTAATATTATCCTCTTCTTTCTGGATATTAGGAAAATGTCACGGAAGAGTGTACTCACCCTATGATATTGGGAGTAATTTCATCCTCTCCCCTTCTTGATATTAGGAATAATATCACAAAGAAAAGTGTACACCGCCTGGGATATTAAGAGTAATATCACTCTCTCCCACCCTGCATATTACAAACAATATCACAGAAAGGGGTACACCTCCTGCAATATTGGGAGTAAAATTATCCTGTTACCTCCTGGATATTACAAAGACTATCACAGCGGGGTGTACACTTTCTGTGATACTGTTTGTATATTATCCTCTCCCCTCTTGAACATTACAAACAATATCACAGAAGGTGTACACCTCCTGCGATATTGGGAGTAATATCATTCTTTCCCCTCTTGGATATTATAAACAATATCACAGAAGGGTGTACACTCTTTGCGGTATTGGAAATAATGTCATCCTTCCCTCCCTGTATATTATGAACAATATGATAAAAATTTGTACACCATCCGCGATATTGAAAGTAATATTATCCTCTCCCCCTCCCCCCGGATAATACAATGATATCACAGTGGGGCATTCACCCCCTGTGATATTGACAGTAATATCATCCTCTCCCACCATGGGTATTATGAACAATAACACATGGGAGTGTACACCCTCTGCAATATTAGAAGTAATACCATCCTCTTCCCCCTGAACATTACAAACAATATCATAGTTGGGTATACACCCCCTGTGATTGTGGGAGTAATATCCTCTCCCTTCCTGGATATTATGAACAATATCACAGGGAAATGTACACCCTCTGCAATATTGGAAGTAATATTGTCGTCTCTCCCGTAGATATTAGGAACTACATCACAGAGGGGTGTACGCCCGCTGTGATATGGAAAGTAATATCCTCTCCCCTTCTGGATATTACAAACAGTATCACAGCTGGGTGTACACCCACTTCAATATGGAGAGTTATATCCACCTCTTCCCACCGGATATTATAAATAATATCACAAAAAGGTGTACACTCCCTGTGATATGGGGAGTAATATTAGCCTCTCCTTCCCTGGATATTACGAACAATATCACAGGGTGGGGTGCACATCTCCATGTGATATTGCTCCTAATATCCATGAGGGGAGAAAATGATATTACTCGCAATATCGCAGGGGGTGTACACCCTCTTTGGGATATTGTTCCTAATATTTAGAAGGGAGAGGGTGATATTACTGCCAATATCGCAGGGGATGTACACCTCCCTTGTGATATTGTTTCTAATATCAAAGCGGGGAAATGATGAGGAGTACAGTTTCTGTGATATTGGGAGTAATATTATCCTCTCTGCCTTGGAATATTAAGGATAATATTACGGGGGGGTGTACATCCCCTGCGATATTAAGAATAATATAATTCTCTCGCCCCCTGCATATTTAAAAAAACCACAGAGTGGGTGTACATTTCCTGCGATATGGGGAATAATATCATCTTCTCCCCTTCTGGATATTAGCAACAATATCACTCGGGGTTGTACACTTTCTGCGATATTGGGAGTAATATCAACCTCTCCATCTTTGAATATTAAGAACAGTATCACAGGGTGAATGTACACTCCCTACGATATTGGGAGGAATATCAGCTTCTCCCCTCCACGGATATTAGGAACAATATCCCAGAGTGGGTGTACAACTGCTACGTGGGGAGTAATATCATCCTCTCCCTTCCTGGATATTAGGAATAATATCACAGGGTGGGTGTACACAGCCTGCCATATTGGGAGAAATATCATCTTCTTCTCCGAATATTAGGAAGAGTATCACAGAAGGAGCGTCCACTCCCTTCAATATTGGGAGTAATATCATTCTCTTCTTCAGTGAATGTTAGGAGCAATATCACCGGATGGATGCACAGCCACTACTATATTGGAAGTAATGTCATATTCTGCATCCTGGATATTAGGATCAATGTCACAGCATTGGTGTACACCTACTGTGATATTGAAAGTAACATCATGCTTTCCTTCCCTGGATATTAGGAACAATATCACAGATGGGTGTAAACCCACTGCGGTATTAGGAGTAATATTGTTAGTAATTATTAAGCATTTATTTTAACATTTATATTTACACATATTAATGTCAATCAATATTAATTATTAATATTATTTTACAGGTATCAATATTAATATTTTTGTTAATAATTATTATAATTTTATTAGTAGTAATATTCTGCTCATTGATATTAATAATTATATTATTATCATAAGTATAATTATCAATGTTAATAGTTAATATTAATCATTATATTATAAATATTAGCATTAATATGTACTACTCATTTTTAATTATTAATATTAACAATTATTAATATTATTCCTGATATCCAGGGGGGGAGAGGATGATTTTACTTCCAATATCGCAGAAGGTGTACACCCCCCGTGATGTTGTTCCTAATAGCCAGGGGGTAGAGAATGACATTACTCCAAATATCACAGTGGGTGTACATTCGTTTTGTGATCTTGTTCCTAATATCTGCGGGGGAGAGGATGATATTACTCCCAATATCACAAGGGGTGTAGACCTGCCCTATGATGCTTTCCCTTATATCCAAAGGTGGAAAGAATGATATTTTTCCCAATTTCGCAGGGGATGTACACCACTCCTGTGGTGTTGTTCCTAATATTCGGGGGTGAGAGGATAATATTATTCCCAATATCGCAGGAGGTGTACACTTCCCAGTGACATTGTTTCTAATATCTAGAGGCAGAGAGGATGATATTACTCCCAATATAACAGGGAGTGTACACCCCTTCTGTAACATTGTTTTTAATACCCAGCGAAGGAGAGGAAGAAACTGCTTCCAATATCCCAGCGGGTATACACTGTTTTGTGATATTGTTCCTAATATCCCAGGAGGGAGACGACGATATTAATGGCAATATCGCAGGGGGAGAAAATGATATTACTCCCAATATCTCAGGGGGTGTATATCCCCCTGTAATATTGTTTCTAATATTCAGGGGAAAAAGGATGATATTATTCCCAATATCGCAGGGGGTGTACATACCTCCTATGGATGACAATATCACAAGAAGTGTACAGCTCCTGTGATATAGTTCTTAATATCTAGGTGTGGAAAACATGATGTTACTCCCAATATTGCGTGAGTTGTAAAACCCCATCGATATTTTTTCCACAATCTGAAAGGGAGAGGATAATATTACTCTCAATATTGAAGGAGGTGTACACACCCCCTGTGACATTGTTCCCAATATCCAGGTCGGGAGACGATGATATTATGCCCAATATCGCATGGGATGTACACCCACCCTGGGATATTGTTCCTAATATCGAGAGGGGGAGAGGATGGTATTACTCCCAATATTGCAGTGGCTGTACACCCCTCTTGTGATATTGTTCCTAATATCTTAGTGGGGAGAGGCTGATATTACTCCCAATATCGCAAGGGGTGTACACCCACCCAGTGATAGTGTTCTTAATGTCCAGGAAGGAAAAGGATGTTACTCCCGATATCAAAGAGATTGTACACACTCCTTGTGATATTGTTCCTAATACACAGGGGGGAGTGTATAACATTATGCCCAATATCGCAGGGAGTGTACACCCCCCTTGTGATACTGTTCTTAATATTTAGGGCGGAAGACAATGATATTACTGTCTATATCGCAGGGGTGAACAACACTGTGATATGGTTTTTAATATTCAGCACACCCCCTGTGACATTGTTCCTAATATCCAAGGGTAGAGAGGATGATATGACTCACAATCTGGCAGGGGGTGTTCACCCCCTCCATGATATTATTCCTAATATCCAGGGGGGAAGAGTATAATATTACTTCCAATATTACAGGGAGTGTACGTGCCCTCTGTGATACTGTTTCTGATATTCAGGGAGGGAGATGATTATATTACTCGCAATATCATAAGGGGTGTACATTCCCTTGTGATATTGTTCCTAATATTTAGGTAAGGAGAGAATGATATTACTCCTCTTATCGCAGAGGGTGTACACCCTTTCTGGGATATTATTCCTAATATCAAGTGGGGGAGAGGATGATATTACTCCCAATATCGCACAGGGTGTACACCCTTTTTGGGAGATTGTTCCTAACATCACGTGGGGGAGAAAATGATATTACTCCCAATGTCGCAGGGAATGTACACCCCCCTGTTATTTTGTTTTTAATATCTAGGTTGGGAGAGGAGACAATACTCCCAAAATCGCAGGGAGTGTAGACCCCTCCTGTGATATTGTTCCTAATATCCAGGGAAAGAGAGGATGACATTACTCCCAACAGCGCAGGGTGTGTACACACCCACTGTGATAATGTTCCTAATTATCACATAATCAATGTCATAGGGTGAGTGTATACCTACTGCGATATTAAAACTAATATGCTCTCCATCACTGGATATTAGGAACAATATCACAGGTAGGTGTACTTCCCCGGGGGTATTGGGAGTAATAATATTGTTAATTATTAATGTTAATAGTTATTATCCATCTTAATATTAATTAAAAGTATATTATTAATTATTAATAGCTAATGATTTTAATTATATGCTTATGTTTGATTAAAATTATTAATATTGATGTTATTTGTCAATAACATTAATTATTAATCTTAATATTATTTTAATATCATATTTATTTACTATTGATTTAATTAAGTAACATTACCTACTGATATTATTTTTATTAACAATAACGATATTACTATTAATTATTAATAGTAATCTTTAATATTTATGAATATTAATTTTAACTATCGTTATAAGTATTAATATCGATGATATTATTAATTATTATTATAGTTATTAGTATTAATAACTGATATTGTTGTTCCTGACATCCAGAGGGAGAGGATGATATTACTCCCAATATCGCACGGGTTGTAAAACCCCTTTTATATTTTGCCTATAATCCCATGGGGAGAGAATGATATCGAAGAAGGTGTACATCCCTGCTGTGACATTATTATGGGTGCACACCCCCCCGTGACATTATGCCCAATATCCACGTTGAAAGACAATGATATTATGCCCAATATCGCAGGGGATGTACACCCACCATGGGATATTGTTCCTTATACCGCCAAGAGGAGAGGATGATATTACTCCCAATATCGCAGGGGCTGTACACCCCTCCTGTGATATTGTTCCTAATATCCTAGGGTAGAGAGGATGATATTATACCCAGCATCGCAGGGGGTGTACACCCACCCAATGATATTGTACTTAAAGTCCAGGAAGGGAAAATAATGTTATTACTCCTGATATCGAAGAGGTTGTACTCCCGCCCTGGGGTATTTTTCCTAATATACACCCCCTCCTGTAATATTGTTTTTAGTATCCAAATATAGAGAGGATGATATTACTTCCAATATCGCAGGGATGTACACCCCTCTTGTAATACTGTTCTTAATATTTAGGGAGGGAGACAATGATATTACTGTCCATATCACAGGGGTCACATCATCCCCGTGATATTGTTTGTAATATTCAGTTTGGGAGAAGATGATAATAATTTCAATATAACATTGGAGACACCCCCTGTGATGTTGTTCCTAGTATCCAAGGGAAGAGAAATTATATGACTCACAGTATGACAAGGGGTATACAGCTCCTCTATAGTATTTTTCCTAATATCCAGAGGATATTATTTCTAATATTAGAAACAATAATATTGTTTCTAATTTCTAGGGAGGGAGAGGATGATATTACTCCCAATACTGTAGGGGTGCACACCCCTCCCATGACATTGTTTTAATATTTAAGTGGGGAGAGGATGATATTACTCTCAATGTCTCAGAGGGTGTACACTCTTCCTGGGATATTGTTTCTAATATTAAGTGGAGGCGAGAATGATATTACTCCCAGTATCGCAGGGGGTGTACAATCCCCGTTATTTTGTTCCTAATATCCAAGTTGGGAGAGGATAATATTACTGCCAATATCACAGGAGTTGTACACCGCACCTGTGATATTATTCCTAATACTCAGGGGAAGAGAGAGTGACATTACTCCCAATAGTGCAGTAGGTGTACACACCCCTGTGATATTGTTCCTAATATCCAGTGGAGGAGACGATGATATTACCGGCCATATCGCGGGGGTTGTACACTCCCTCTGTGATATTGTTTTTAATATCCAGTGGGTAGAGGATGACATTACTCCCAATATCATAGTGGCTATACACCAACTCTGTGATATTACTCTTAATATCCAGGGAGGGAGAGGATGACATTACTGTCAGCATCGCAATGGGTGGACACTCCTTCTTTGATATTGCTCCTAATATCCATGGGGGAGAGTATGATACTCATCCCAAAATCGCTGTGGGTATACACCCCTTTTTGATATTGTTCCTAATATCCCGGGGGAGAGTTTATGATATTACTGGCTGTATCACAGGATGTGTACACCAGCACTGTTATATTGTTTCTTATTTCCAGCAATGAAGAAGTTGATATTACTCCCAAAATAGAATGGGCTGTAAACCCCCATAAGATATCGTTCCTAATATCCAGGGGGAAAAGGATGATATTACTTTCAATGTTGCAGCAGGTGTATAATCTGCCTGTTATACTGTTCCTAATATCTAGGGTGGGGTGAGGATGATACTACTCGCAATATCACAGAGGGTGTACACCGCCCCTGTGATATTGTTCTAAATATCCACTGGGGTGGAAAATTATAATACTCCCAATATCGCAGGTGGTGTAAACGCCCCCCGATATTTTTTCTAATATCCAGGTGAGGTAGGATGATATTACTCCTAATATCACAAGTGGTGTACGCACCTTCTTTGATATTTTTTCCACTATTTACTTGTGGAGAGGATGGTATTACTCCCAGTATCAAAAGAAGTGTACACACCCCCTATGATATTGTTCCTAATATCCAGGTTAAAAGAGGATGATATTACCCCCAATATCGCAGGGGGTTGGGTATACACTCCGCCTGTGATATTATTTCTAATATCCAGAGGAAGAGAGAATGATATTACGCCCAATAGCGCAGGGGCTGTACACACCTTGTGATATTGTTCCTAATATCCGCACAGGGGCTGTACACACCTTGTGATATTGTTCCTAATATCCAGGGGAGGAGACGATGATATTATTCTCAATATCGCAGAAGGTGTACACAACCCTGTGATAATGTTTCTAATATCCACAGGGGGAGAGGATGTTATTATGCCCAATATCACAAGGGGTGTACACTCCCTTATAATATTGTTCCTAATTTCCAGAAAGGGAGAGGATGATATTACTCCCAATATCACAGGGGGTGTACACCTCCCCTGTGATATCGTTTCTAATATCCAGGGTGGAGAGCATGACATTACTTTCAAAATCGCGGGGGGGTGTACATCCCCCTTGTGATATCGTTCCTAATATCAATGAGGGAAGGGGATGACATTACCACAAATATTGAAAGAGGTGTACACCTTTCCTTTGATATTGTTCCTAATCTCCATTTTGGGAGAGGATGATATTACTCACAATATCGCAGGGATTGTACACTTCCCCTGTGATATTGTTCCTAATATCCAAGTTGGGAGAGGATGATATTACTCCCAATATCGCTGGGGGTGTACACCCCTTCTGTGATATTGTTCCTAACATCCACAGGGGAAAAGATTAATATTATTCCCAATATCCCAGGGGGTGTACTTCCCCACTGTGATATTGTACCTAATATCAAGGGGTGGAGACAACAATATTACTCCCAATAGCGCAGTGTGTATACACCCTTCCTGTGATATTGTTCCTAATATCCAGGTGCTAAAGATTGATATTACTCCCAATATCCAGGGGATAGAGGATATTAAACCAATTATCGCAGTGGGTGTACATAACCCCTGTCATATTGTTCCAAAGATCCAAGCAGGGAGAGGATGATATTACTCAAAACATTTCTGGGGGTGTACACACCCCTCTGTTATATTGTTTCTAATATATAGAAAGGGAGAGGATGATATTACTCCCAATAAACAGATGGGTACAATTCCCATGTGATTGTTCTGAATATCTAGGATGAGAGAGGATGATATTACTCCCAACATTGCAGAAGGTGTAAACACCTTCTGTGATATTGTTCCTAATATCCAGGATATTGAAAGTAATCACAGGAGGGTGTACACTTTCCCTGGATATTAGGGAGAAAGAAGTGTGCACACCCCTGTGATATTGTTCCTAATATCCAGTGGAAAGTGTACACCCTCCTGTGATACTGTTTCTAACATCCAGAGGAGGAGATGTTGATATTACTCCAAATATCTCCAGGGGTGCACACCCCACTTGTGGTATTGTACTTAATATTTAGCGGGAGAGAGGGGGGTGATATTACCAATAACGCAGAGGAAAGTCAAACTCCCCCCCCATTTGGGGAGTAATATCATCCCCCTCTCCTCCACTGGATATTATGAGCCATATGACAGGGAGGTGTCCACCCCCCACCATATGGGGAGTAATATCACTCCGCTCTCCCCCCACCTACAGCTTCTTTCTGCTAAGGTCCCCTTGCCCCTCCAGGTGGCTTTCTTGGGCAGGGCATAAAAGAAATTATGTCGTTTTCTTGCCCAGATTTGTTCGCAAGTCCATGAGAAATACTCAGCGAGTCTTGCAAAAATCCAGTGTTAGAGCAGAAAAGCCAGCCAGCTAGCCATGCCCTACAGTGGAGATGTCATGTCATGATTCCCCCCTCTTTTACCTGCTGACTCCTCCTCAGCCCTCCGGACTCTGCTTAGGTGCCTCTTCCTCCAGGTTTACCGCTCCTGTCCCCATGCTTCCTTACCTGCTCTCCTAATACCATGGGCTGACCCAGCGCAGCATTTCTCACACATCTTACAGCTGCCTGCTTCCTTGTCTATCAGGACTCCACAGCCTGGAGGTGAGGGCAGCATCTGCTTTGATCATCATTGTATCCCTTGCTCCTACCACAGCACTTAACACAGAGTAATTCCTCAGTCAACATTTTCCAAATAAATCTACACATCAAGTGAAAATTAGGCTGAGCAGAAATGAAGTAAGTGATAAAGTACAAGAGAAGGACATACCTGTTATTCTAGGCATGCTAATTCTCATTTTAGAATTGCTGTGGCTATTTCATGTTACTCTGCCAGGCTTCAGTGTTAGGCAAGGGCAGTTCTCTGTGTGAGCAGGGACAGCCCTCCTGAAAGGTCCTGTTGGTCCTGAGAAGTGATGGTACATGTGACTCATTCCTCACACCAGAAGGCTAAGCCAAACTAGCAGGAGAGCTGCAGCAGGAACCTTCTGGCAGGAAAGAAACAGCATGCTCTGTATACCAGCCGTGTGTGCCTGGAAATCAAGGATGCCCACCATGTGAAGACTGACCAGGATGCAGAGAGAAGGACGTCAGGCGAGATCCCACCCATGCTTAGGGACACAACATGTTTATTAGCATCATTACATACTAACATGTATAGGGCATTGAGCATGTGCCACGCACTGTGCTAAGCACTTCACAGACACTATTCCATGTCATCCCTACCATGGCCCTGTAAGGTGAAACTTATACATATCACCATTACGTAGATGAGGAAATTGAGGCTTGGAGAGATTAAGTTGTTTGCCTGAGGTCACAAAGCTAGTAAGCAGCAGAACTGAAATCCAAACCAACAGAAATTCCATCTACAGACCCAACTCCTCACTGCCATCTATCCTTGGAAACTAGACTAGTCCCCAAGGAAACATGACTCTACATTTTATTTCAACAAATAAGAGCTGTTTCCTTACGGTAGGTATTTAAATAGTTTTAATAAAAATTTAAAATCTATTCCAAGATTAAAGTTTCAATGCCATCAAACATCAAATATATATATGAAAATACATTTGTATAAATTATAAACAGATATATCATGTGCTATGAAGTGCTGGATCCAGTGCATCAGAAAATACACGCAAATAAACAATACCCGACAGCATTACATAAAACATCAGTTGCTTACCAAATCGGCATTAAATACTTAAGGACTGTGACCTATTAATTAAAGTATTACAAATCCAGCCTTATCTAAAAATGTCTATTTGTCCTAGGAAAATAATACTTTTTTAAAACAATAATTTAGTAATTTGAAAATATTTAGATCTATCTGAACTTAAAGCCTATATATATATACTACCCTTTTACATGCTTACCAGTATCACAGACACAATAAATTTTATCATGTATTTTTGATAATGTGCTAGGAATTGTTTGAAATATAAAGAAGAATAAGATTTTGTTTTCACCATCTCAGAGATTGCAGGTAGTGGTGCACACAGGAACCCGTGAAAATAACAGCAGGATGAAATAGAAGAAATTATAGAAGCCAATGTAGCATGGAAAGATGGACATGGAAATGGAAATTTTATTTCACGTGCATACTCATTAAAGAAATAAGAAGCCTAAAAAAGTTAGCTACCTTCGGTTTTTATCACTTATGTCTTAACACTCAAGTGAACTTTTAAAATGTCTAATCTAATATCGTTCAAATCCTGAGTCCCTTTAATTAAGTTATCCTGAAATGAATTATGAGCACAGAATTTGTGATATTACTCTATCTGCCCCTCATGGATACTACCACATTTTAGATTTTGTTTTAAAACACAAAACAATATAAAACCTAAAGTGTTTCGTTTGTTGTTGTTGTTTGTTTGCTTGTTTGTTTGTTTGTTTGTTTGTTTTGGAGACAGAGTCTTTCTCTGTCACCCAGGCTGGAGTGCAGTGGCACCATCTCGGCTCACTGCAAGCTCCGCCTCCCGGGTTCACGCCATTCTCCTGCCTCAGCCTCCCCAGCATCTGGGACTACAGGCGCACGCCGCCAAGGCTAATTTTTTTGTATTTTTAGTAGAGACGGGGTTTCACCGAGTTAGACAAGATGGTCTCGATCTCCTGACCTCATGATCCGCCGGCCTCAGCCTCCCAAAGTGCTGGGATTACAGGCGTGAATCACCACGCCCGGCCAAAATCTAAAGTTTTAACATAAAATGTCTTTGGATCTTCAACTAAAATATTAAAGATATAAAAAACTTTATTCTTATCAAAATAAAACTAGATTTAAAATTTTCAATGAAATAGTTCGTCATTTATTTTTCTATAAACATATGGAAAATCATCTGTTTTTTAATTGTAAGACATTACAATTTTAGATTGTATTTGCATTTAGGAAAATTTCATGTAATCTTTCCCAGATCCATGCTTACTCTGATAAAAATTTGTTTTTCAATAGTTGATTCTTCAAAATACCTTTACTAATACTTCTCCCTCTACAAACAATATTATTATTTGCCAACATTCAAAAGTCTGAATAAAAGACCTTATCCCTGGGAATATTTTGCCAAAAAACTATTACCTGCAGCTACAAAGTCCAGAATGTCTAGTTCTTCAGAACAAACAGTTCAGTTTCTCCCACAAAAATGCAAGGGGGAGAAAAAAGAGGATTGAGGAAATCTAAAAGAGATATAATAGCCCATATCAACCAAACACAATACATAACCCTTATTACCATTCTAATTCAAACCAACCAACGAAAAAAAAGTTTTTAGACAATTGAGGATATTAAATATTGCCTGGATAAACAGATGCTATTAATGGATTATTTAGGTGTGATAATGGTATTGTGGCTACATGGATAGGAATCTTCTTTTTTATAAATGGGGTCTTGCTATATTGCCCAGGGTGGTCTTGAACTCCTGGCCTTAAGTGATCCTCCAACCTCAACCTCCCAAAGAGCTGGGATTACAGGGAGGAGCCACTGCACCCAGGCTTATTGATGGGATTATCTTTTAGAGAAATATTCAAAAATATAATACAATAATAGGCTATCTGGGATTTGATTCAAAATAATTCAGTGGGGAGAGGACTCTCAGCAGATAAAGAAGAGAGAAGATTGGCCCAGAGGAGAAATACATAGAGGTTAATTACACTAATCTCTTTAAACTTCAAGAAAATATAAACATTGTTTGAAATATGACATAATGTATCCTATACAACTGATACCTTGAATAACATAATAATAGTCCCCTTAATTTTAGGAACTACTGGTCATAAATATGCTCTTACATATAGACATCTCCTCTATACATAGCAAAATCACATTATTTGACAAAAAGGAAATATCTTAGGCTACATTTAATCTTATTGTTCTCTTTGCCTGGATTTGGGAATGAAACTGCTTCACTGGCTAAGCAAACCATAACTGTCCCAAAATATTCTTAATTACTGATTTCAATAAACATATCCCTTCGTTCTCAGAACAACTAAGAAAATGAAGTTTATGTTCAGGTAAACCTGACAATGTTAAGGTACTTGAGTAACAGGGAACTAATGATTAACTGAATTTCATACTGGACTCTCAAATCCTTTTTCTTTTTCTACTCTAATGCTTTCTTTGGATGGGGCGAATTTTTCTATTGTTAGCGATCACCTATGAAAGTTTTTTGCAGGTGGTGTATATGGAATCAATGAATGCTTAAAATCCATTAAAAAGAATTTCAGTGATTACATGAAAACATAACTAGAAAAACTAAAATATTTTTGTAGAAATTACCAGAAGGTTACATTAACAATTAGAATAAGGTTACTATTTAGACTGTTAATGTGGAAAGAAATTTCTGAGCATTTTTCCAGAAGGCTGGGGAGGAATGAGAATCATGACTCCCCACACTTCCAACAAAATGTGGTGAAGGACTGGTGCAAACTCTCAGAAGCCACCATTTGCTAAATCTCCCCTCCAGCCTTGTTAATCCTTACTGCCATTTGTTTCCATTATTTGTCTCGTGGTTTCTGCTGTTTCTCTAAATTTTCTAACGACCGTTATTAAGTAAAAATGAAAGGAATGGCGCCGTGTGATCTAGGCAGCCTAGAGATGAGATTTTGGAATCATAAGCTACTTTCCAATGTATAAACAGACTTTATTCATTTTGGATACTCACCGTACACAGAATCGGGACAGTAGAGTGTTACCGCCGTGCCGGAAGGCACCTGCTTGGGACTTGCTGGCAACCGACAGGCCCCTCTGCTTGCAGCCCTCGGCCAGCCTCCGGAGACCTCTAGTTCACCGGTTCCTGGACGTTCTCTTTCCTCTCCAGGGGCCACCACCTCCACTCCTACTCCTGTAGACTCGGACCTGCTGACCTGAGGGTACGCAGAGGGCTGGTCCTTGCGACTGCCCCGCTTCCCCCGACCCCCTCATCTCTTGGGCCTTCACCCCAGGCCAGCGCAGCGCAGCTTCCTGGGCAAGTTTCACGCTGCCAGGATCCAGTGCGGGGCGACCAAGTGGAGAGCTGGATCAAGACTGCGGAGAGGAATCCGGCTTCGCGGGGCGGCGCGGGGCACAGAGCTGCCCACCTCCGCCGCCTTGGGAAGGCGGCTGGGGTTAGGAGGTGGCTTTGGGCCTGCAGGGAGTCCAGGGGAGGGATTCCTGGTACCGACGGCGCCTACGTCGAGGGGTGCCTGGGTTCTTGGGGACCACGAGAGGAAAAAGAACGAAAATCACACCAGGGAGGAAGAACGCACAGAACGCTCCTCTCTGAAGCAGAGTGCTCTAGTCAGGCGTGGGCCGGAACGCGGTCTAGGGGAGTCTCGCGGCGCCGTTTCCCGCGCTCGGCAGAGGCTTCCAGGAAAACCCACAACCCGGGGCGCCGGGATATGGAACAGACCGCGCGAGTCTTTCGGCGCGACTGGGTCTCAGGGAGAGAAACGCGCTTCCTGGCGCCGGGGGTCGTGGGACAGAGGCCAGGAGGAAGAATTCGGGGCCCTGGCCCAGGTCAGGCTTCCACCCCTGCGACCCGCAGGAGGCCCAGGCAGGAAAGGTGGCGTGCGCGCGTGGAGTTAGCGGTTCAGAAAGCAAACCCGGCCAGGTGCTACCGCCTGAGGGTCCTCGGGAGAGTTTCTTAATTTCTCCGAGTTACCTATTTCTAGTCTGGAAAATGGAGAAATCTACAGTGTCTTCTTCAGCGAGTTCTGGGAGTGCTAAAGGAGGACCCGGTGCCTGGCAGACCGGAAGCAGGGGGGAAACCGTTACTGTTATTAGTGAGATTAGCGGGCAGGACAGTGTAGGGCGAGGGGTGAGGGGGCCTCCCCGCGCCTCCCAGCCCGTCGCGCTCGGCTCCAGCTCTTCTGCTTCCTTTCCTGGGCAGCTCTAGGCTTAGCTATCAGCCAGTCCTCAAGAAGACCATCCCGAGGGTCGACGACCACCCTCAACCCTCGACCCTGAACCCTTCGTGCAACTTGGAAGAGCCGCGATTTTAAAACCGAGCCTCACGGTTACAGAAGCCCGGAATCTGTGAGGTGTCCGGGACCTCCCTGCAGAACGGCGGGGACCCGGCCTGGGGTCCAGAGTGTGGCCTCTTATTCTGTGCAGTCAGGAAGGCGGCCAGGTCTGGTTACCGAGCCAAGCACTACGCGCCCCAGGGACGCGTCCTTGCCTAGGGGGCTGCGGCGCCTCCACAACGCCTGGTCTGCCCGGCAAGGGCTCGGTGTCGTTGGCGGGTTCGTAGCCGCGCCAGGTGATCGTCCGTTCAGCCAGCCGGGCAGGGCAACCCCTGACGGTCACACCCGAAGGCCGTACCTCTCCACCCCGCCTGGGTGCTTCCAAACTGGTGGACCCGAAGCTCCTGGTTGATCAGAGAATAATGAATGTTTAATTTACTACGCCACTGAACTGATTGTTTAAATATTCATCTTTGGATATGGTTTCATTAGACAAAAATTAGGAGCTTGGAGGCCGTTCCGGGACGGGGTCTGACCCTCTGTCACCCATGTTCGTAGCTGTATTGGTCTGGCCTCGGGCAAGGGAAGGAAGAAAATTCGGAGGGTGCCAAGAAAGCCTAAAGAAAGTCCCTTCTGTGTTCAGCGGCCGGCTGCAGCCGCTCCCCCAGGACGTTTGTTGAAAATAAATGAATGAAGGTCAGCCTGGAGACGTTTTCGCACAAAGGGGAGAGGGGAGTTGGAACGTGAACCGGTGAGAACCTGGCATGAAATAGGACCCCTCTATTCTCAGTTTGTTTCCAAACTCTGAGACTGCCCCAGCTCTGCCGAATTTGCTAAAAGTGGTCTGTTTCGGACCCTGGTGGTGCTATGGTGCTAACGGCTACCTGTGCAAAGAAGAGGGAAGAGTTGGAAGCTGGGGTCGGGGCAGCTACCAAGGGTGGGGCTTGGGAACTTTTCAGAACGTCCTCAGAACCGCAGGAGCCAGGAGGAAATCTCCTGTAGGGGATCTCAGGTAGGTCATGCCGAAGAAATTCCAAGAGATGGGATGGAGAAGAGAAGCCGGAATAAAAATCGGCCAATTAGACTTCTGTAAAAATGTGCGTCTCCATTTTTGTCCTCCCTCCTGAAGTAAGAAATTCATAGCTGGGGGTTGGGGAGTAGATGGGGGCTGGGGGAAAAACTTTCTCACATTCACAGAGCAGCTTCCCTCACAGCGGCACGGAATCGGGAACCCCACTCAGAACAGGGGAAAACAGCCGAGTTCCTAGAAATTTGTTTTCTTTGTGGGCAGCAATTCGTGATGGGCGTTCTTGTCTGGTTTCCCCCCACCCCGTCCCTGACGCCAAGTAACAATTAAACCTTTCTAGTTGCAAAATCTTCAGAATTTTTTTTTTTTTTTTTTTTGAGACAGAGGCTTGCTTTGTCGCCCAGGCTGGAGTGCAGTGGCACAATCTCGGCTCACTGCAAGCTCCGCCTCCCGGGTTCACGCCATTCTCCTGCCTCAGTCTCCTGAGTAGCTGGGACTACAGGCGCCCCCACCGCGCCCAGCTAATTTTTTGTATCTTTTAGTAGGGACGGGGTTTCACCATGTTAGCCAGGATGGTCTCGATCTCCTGACTTTGTGATTCGCCCACCTCGGCCTCCCAAAGTGCTGGGATTACAGGCGTGAGCCACCATGCCCTGCCCAGAATTTTTTTAAGGAGTAAGTTTTGAAAATTCTAATGCTTTAAAACATATATATAGCCTTTTATTTTCCCCGAGTAAATGTTGGCCACTATATTCCAAATTGATCTCAAATTGTTTTCCAGCTTGTTGGGGGTGATGAAAAATATATGGAGAATATATTTACATGCCCTCCTATTTTTTTCTTTCAGAAGTCTCATAAATAGTAAATTTCCTATTTTAAAACCCAGGACATTTTCAACCTCAAATATTTGGAAGTTTTTAAGGCCATATTAACATGGATTACTTCTGCTATCTATAATAAATATGAATTGTGAAAATAAATTGAGAGAAAATAATGTGGGTTTTAAAAAGTTCCATTTAGAAAGGGAAGAATGAGACGTAACAGAAAATAAACAGTGTAGTGTAGTGACTTAGCATTTTATTTCGTCTATATAACTAGGCTTAATTTTAACATTAAAGATGGCACGTCAGACACGTAGATAAGAAATCGATGTTCTGAAATTAATATGCTACTTACATTAAACATCCCTATCAGGAAGACAGAGAGCGGAAGCATTTTGCACTTGATTTAGGAATAATACTTCCAGTTCCAAGGAATTAAAGAAGGGAACATGTTTGGCATCGGAAGCTGTGTTTTTGTTTGCTTGCTTTTCTTTTAATGCCAGAACAAAATACCCCACTCACGTTCATAGTCCCCCAGGAAATGTGCAAATCGGGAAAGCCGTAGAAGCCACAACCGAAGGCAAGAAAAAACGACTTGACGCCCTGCGAAGGTTACATTCAGGTGGTTTTTAGAGGAACGTAATCCAGCTATTTCTTTCTAACCATTTTGCAGGGAACAGAAGTTCTTGTTTGCTCTGCAGCGGGATTCAGATGCACAAGCCCAGTATGGGCCGCACAAGGTGAAGAGAGCAGCTGCGGGTGGCTCCGCGCTCCCACCTGGCTCTTGGAGGGCCTTGCGGAATTGGCCAGGGAACTGGGCGTGGGTGATATTCAAAAAGCCGGTGAGGTCCCCTCTCCGCCCAAAGGAGCAGCCAGCGATGTCAGCCAAGAGCCCTCTGCCACTGCCTGATACCTCAGCAGCGCCGAGGCGGCCGACAGGTGCCCGCCCAGCACCGCGCCCTTGGTTGGAGCGCAGCCATTGGCGCCGTACTCCTCCTGATGCTGCTGCTGTTGCTGCAAAATTGTCCGAGCAGCGGCGGCGGCAGACACGTGCAGCAAAGGGGCAGCGGCCTGGGGATGCAACAGGCATGATGGTCGCTGGAGCAGGTGGCAGTAGCTCCACGCGGTCGGGGACAAACTCTGCGCAGCCCCTGTACCCCCTCCCCTGACCCCTTGCATAATACTCTCAATGCTGAAAGAGATGCATCCGCCTCCCGGTCGCGACGCCAGACCCTTGCTCTCCTCCCAAGACTGGGGACCAAGGGAGGGC
Source organism: Papio anubis (assembly GCF_008728515.1). Taxonomy (NCBI): domain Eukaryota; kingdom Metazoa; phylum Chordata; class Mammalia; order Primates; family Cercopithecidae; genus Papio; species Papio anubis. Next base: position 29,072,879 of record NC_044988.1, read on the forward strand.
TGTAGCACGGGAAGGGTGCCTGGGGTCTCCAGGTCCCCGCCTTGTGCTTTCTTCGGTGCCTCGGTATAGGTCGGGGCCGAGAGCAGTAGGTAGCGAAGAGGATGCGGGTGCAGCAGAGCGCACGGGCGTCTCCCGGGGGCGGCGGTGGGGTAGGCCCCCGGGACAGGTTGCGGCGGGGCAGGGGCCCCAAGCAGAGGGCCTGGGTGGGGGTTGTGCAGGGCGGCGTGTGCAGCAGGTAGAGGGAAGGGGTGGGGCAGGTGGGCTCCTGGGGTCAGTTGGTGGCGCTTGAAACGCTTCCTACGCCGGAGAAAGCTGCCATTGTCGAACATGTCCTGGGAGGCGGGGTCCAGGCTCCAGTAGTTGCCCTTGCCTGGGTGGCCCGGCTCGCGGGGGATCTTGACGAAGCAGTCGTTCAGCGAGAGGTTGTGGCGGATGCTGTTCTGCCAGGCGGGGAACTTGCGGCGGTAGTAGGGGAAGCGGCCACTAATGAAGGCGCAGATGCCGCTGAGCGTGAGGCGCTTGTGCGGGCTTTGCAGGATGGCCATGGTGATGAGCGCGATGTACGAGTAGGGGGGCTTTGCCGGCTGCGGGGCGTCTCCAGAGGCCGCCGCAGTCCTTGGCGGTGCCCTGAACTTGGTGCCAAACTCCGAGGGGTCGCTCGGGCCGCCGCCGCCCTCGATGTGCTCTCGGGGAAGCGCACCCCCGCCCCACCGTGCCACCTGCAGCCCCGGCTGGAGCGACTGCTCTAGGAACGACCGGCTCGCCTCCTTCTCCTCGTCCTCCCCCTCGTCTTCATCTTCCTCCTCTCCCAGGATATCGATTTTACCTTCTTCCCGATCGGAGTCCCGGAAGCTGCGCTGAGGTGTGGAGCGAAGGCGCTCAGCTCTTGGCGAGTTCATGGAGGAGCAGGTGCTTCAGTTGCAGGGAATGTGGCGGCCGGCCGATCACCTGGCCTAGGGTAGGCTCAGCTGGAGGCCCGAGATGAATGTTGCAAGAAGCAGGAACGCTAGTGGTTACCCTTTGGGATGTTTTCGTCTGCTTGTTTCTACTCCTTTCCAACAATGTCCGGCAAAGATGCACTTTTCCTTTTATAAAAGCTACTTCAAGATCATGTGTGGTGGACTCTCCGCTTTATAACCCTTCTTCCCCTACCTCGGAGCTGTGCCACTCCCTCCTGACGTAGTCCAATGATGAGGGTCTTCTGGGCAAACACCAGACAGAGAAAAGCCTAGGCCCCTCCTCCTCGCACTCACTTGCCACCAAGGAAGGTGCTCTACTCATCCCGCGCAGCCAGCCAGTTGGTCAGCCTTTGCATGGGTTCTGTTAAGGTGCATTTAAAACCGCCCAAATAAAAACGAGATAGGAAAGTATGATACTCAGCAATCTTGGCCAGGCTTTGCATGGGTTAAGGCACATTTAAAACCGCGCAAATAAAAACGAGGTAGAAAAGTATGATACTCAACAATCTATGACCACCTCGACATGCAGCCTTCCCTCCTGGAGAAAAGAAATGGTGGGGCGGGGGGCTGAAATGTACACGGTTGTTTGTAAAGGAATGTGTAACCGAAAAAGTATGTTTTAGCGTTTCACAGCTGGTAATCACCCATTTTCATTGGTAGAGTCTGTCCTTACCCAGAATGGTGAGCTGAATTATATTTAAGATTCTGACAACATGCCCAAGCTGAATAGGGGGCTTCAGGGGGTTGTTGCTTTGCTCCTTCTATCTTCCTCCCCACCTCCCCAAGATGCTCTCCCTGACTCACATTTTCAGAAAAGGTTCAAATGTCCCAGCACTAAATTGTGTAAGTTTATTCAGGCAAGGCAGGAGAGCTCATATGGAGTCCTCTGTCCCCTTGCAGCAATGGTTCTCCAAATTCTTTGAATATTTAACCACAGTAAGAAATAGCTTTTATATTACAATCTTGCACATACAGACATAATATATATCTAAGATGGGTTTCACAAAACAATATATTTACACTATAGTGATCACTGATATTTTGTTTTTAAAAAAATGGTCATAACCAACTAATTGATTTCACACATACCAGTGTGGGCCTGGTTTGAAAATTCCTGTTCTGACAAAGTGGCCCCACATACAAGAAACGCACATACAAGAAAAGGGCTTCTCTCTCTCCCTTTCCTCCTTCTTTTCTTCATCCTTTTTAACCAATTCATTTTTAGAGACAGGCTCGGTCTATGTTGCGCAGGCTGGCTTTGAATCCCTGAGCTCAAGTGATCCTCCCACCTCAGCCTCCTGAGTAGGTGGGACTACAGGCGTGCCACTATGCCTGGCTCTGGCTCTTCATTCTTTTTTCCCCTGAGATGGAGTCGCTCTGTCACCCAGGCTGGAGTGCAGTGACACAATCTAGGATCACTGCAAGCTCTGCCTCCCGGGTTCACGCCATTCTCCCGCCAAGGCGCCCGCCCACCACGCCCGGCTAATTTGGTTGGTTGGTTGGTTGTTTATTTATTTATTTATTTATTTAGGACGGAGTCTTGCTCTGTGGCCGGGGCTGGAGTGCAGTGGTGCGATCTCAGCTCACTGCAAGCTCCGCCTCCCGGGTTCATGCCATTCTCCTGCCTCAGCCTCCTGAGTATCTGGGACTACAGGCGCCCACCACCATGCCCAGCTAATTTTTTGTATTTTTAGGAGAGACGGGGTTTCACCGTGTTAGCCACGATGGTCTCGATCTCCTGACCTCGTGATCTGCTCGCCTGGGCCTCCCAAAGTGCTGGGATTACTGGCGTGAGCCGCTGCGCCCGGCCTCTTCATTCTTTCAGAAATGTCAATATTAAGTGCTTTTACCTTAATAAAAAAACTTGGGACTTCAATGAGGCAAGAAGGGGCTGTAGTGTTGCCTTTAAATCAGTGGGTCCTCATTCACTATCTGCACTGGGGAGGGGCAATATGACAGCAGAATTGTTCAACTCACTCACTCGACATCCTTAGAAGTAACACGAGTTTTAGATTGGCTTCATTAAAATTAGCTCAGAGACTAAAGTAGCACTACAGGGGAATAAAACTTAATATTTGTTATATTAATAAGGATCTTATTAAAATACTAAGTAAGATACTATGCCACAGTATATATTAATAATTTAAAACCCACCTACTTGGGGAAACTTTGAGGTGCCATCTAATAAAAATGCAGCACAAAATATTATGCCATTGATTGTCACATAGTGTCTATAATTATGACAATGAATGTTCAGTGTGAAATCAAACGCCAACTGCAAGCGCAAAATATGATAAAAAAAAAATAGCTTAAAGTAGCTAGTGCCTTCAGGATAAAATCTGGAAAACAGTTTTCTTGATAATCTTTTTTTAAAACTTCGCTACGCCTGAAGTTTGTATCCTTTAAGGCTCCTCAGTTTATATGTAGCTTGGAGGGGCAAATAACAGACAGGTTTGAGCCTAACAGATTTGTTTGTATCCCAAATTTACCAATGACTGCTTGTGTGACCTACTAAACTAAGCTCCAGCAGGGCCAGGCCAGGTGTCTTATTCAACCACAAAATCCCAGATGCCTCCTCCCCAGCGCCCCCGGCATGTGAGGCACATTTCCTCCATCAGCATAGGAATCGGATGACCTGGGAAAGGGAGTATTGTTAGTTTTCCTAGCGCCAACTTCTATAGGGATTGGGGTTATTTAAAAATGAAAGGAGAAAAATAAGGAGGCGCTCAAAAACAAAACACAAAACCCACATTGATGGAGGTATGTCAAAGGGGGAACAGGAGAAAATGGAAAGAGTTCCCAATGGCCAAAGCTGGGATAATTTGAGCAACAAAATAAAGTAGTATTAAATTGTAACCCAAAGTATAAAATATTCATGTGTCCACACTGATAAACATAAATGGTCGAACTAACAAAGCGAAAGCAACAACTGTCCCTTGCAGAAATATTTCAATTAATTATGTAGACACTCCACTCCCAAGAAATTACACTACAACTCCTCATTCTTTTAGTGTGCACGTTGCATAGTGATTTCCTTCCAAAGAGCACAGTATGAAATGGGGGAAAACAGCAAGTTTACAATGGAGAAATCTGACAAACACTCCTTCAGCCAGGTGATCAGGTGGCCAATATCAACATCAATAATAGTCATAACCTTTTATTTCATGTAATAAAATGGTGACATTTACTTGTTTTAAAAAAAATTAATAACAATGTAATCATTATATCTCTGCAATCAGCTGAAGTTCTAAGAAAAAATGATAATGTTGAAAGTTTTATCATCGTTATAAACTTTCATATTCAGTGTATGTAAAATCCAAAGTCAATTTCAAAAGATATTTTTGTGAAATGCCATTCTTAAAAAAAAAAAGGTATTATATATAATTGTATGAATGTTAAATGTTTTACAATACTGATTTGCTATATTTTATGTATGCTGTAAAATACCATTTTAAAGTATATTGGAATTCGTAACTGAAGTAATAAATAAATGCTTGAAATATATCCAGTAGAAACTTATTTTTATTAGCCAATCCTTTTGATAATAAATGCTTCTAGTGTTATGTACAAACTTGATCTTCTTTGAAATGTGTTGTCCACCGCTTTTCTGTTTCTGTCACAGAAGCTATAAATAGCTGTTTAAGGATATCCTTATCTAAATTCCTGCCTGCAAACAAAACGAAATATGACATGATTACATTATGCTTATTAAAACGACACAGTTCACCTATCAATTGCAGTTCATTAAATGCTTTATGGTGTTTAGAAATTTACAAAAAGAATAGTAATTGAGTAATTCTATCCTTAACTTTCTAGTTAAGTATATCAAAACCACATTGGTGCTTGGATTAATCACTTTTCTAAAACTGAAAAAGAACAAAAGTCCTAACAAGGTTTTATGAATGCTATAACATGATAAAGACGAAACATTGACCACAAGCTCATTTAGTTATAAAAGAGGACCTGAATGGTTAATCTGTTTAAGTGGCATGTGATATCCCTTTCAAATATATTTTTCACTTCGTTTTAGAAGTGTTAATCCTTTGTGACTTACCAATGAGGACCAATCGATTTGTTCTCTCAGTGTCATCCTTCCAGCTCACTGGAGTCTCCTCCAGATCATAGAGCTCATGGACACCCTGGACAATCACTTGTTGTGGTTTGTCTTTGATTGACACCAATCCCTGCTCAAAGGAGAATTGACTGAACATTAATCAGCCTCAGTTCAAACTTAAAAGCAGAAATAGAGCATCAATGTTAATGAATTATTGATATTCACTTAAAAAATACAAACTGTTAAGCTGAGAAAATTACTTAATTCCAATTATTTGTGAATTACAAAAAGTTTCTTAATATTTTTAATTTTCAAAAAAGGTTTCTGTGTATTGATTTTTTTTTTGAACAATCCCCTTTTCTAATGATAAAGTTAGTACATATATTAGGATGGTTTTTCAGTGTTATTTATCACAACCAAAACCTGAAACAAAATGATGAAATATATATCATATCCTATTGATTAAAGATTTTATATAATGTTTCACAGTTTTAGTGGGAAAAGTTGAGAAGTTAAAGGATTTTGGTTATACTAAATTAAATAATTTGTTTTAGAAATGGGTTGCAATCAATGAATAATTATGAAATAAAGAAAAACTATTATATTTATCTGAATAAAAGTTCATTTTGTATTGATTTGCAGAAATGAGAAACAAATTATCTGATAAACTGGCTCCTATGGGGATGAAATTAACTTACTTGAAATAATGTTCTTAATATATCAAAAACTGTGCACACTTGCGAACACACAAGAGTAGACACTCAACTGATGACGGTTAAGCATACACCTAGAATCACTGCTTCCTGGAAGAAATACTGTTCATGACTTAAATACCCAAATTTCAAGTAATGTGAGTGGGTTTCTAAACGCAGAACAAGAATTCTTCTAGTCCTTTGTAACTTTGTTTAGAGTATGACAAATGTTTAGTGTCTGCTAAATGCATCAGGAAGCATAATGTTCAGCAGAAGTGAGATTTGCAACATTACTTCTCTGTACTTGGGCAGAGAGAGCAGAAGGTAACATTTCAAAGCACACAGGTTGTTCTGGCTGCAACCCTAAAGGAAGCTATGCAAATAAATCATGCCTTATGCAGCGATTTCCAAAGCTCCTTTCCAGTCATGAAAATAATAAAGAAAAATGAAAGTAGACAAAGATGATTTGTACTAAAACCAGTGTTTCTGTTTAAAACCAGTTTTTGTAACAGCCAAGAAAAGGACTTCGTTCAAAAGTCTACAACAGTAAACTGTACCTTCAGCCTTATGACCTCCATGCAGTGATTGTCCTTGTTTCTCACATTCTTTTCCCACAGGAGATTCTGCAGCAAGTGACATATTTTAATAAGACCAACCATTGCTAATAGCAACAACTATGTAACAAAACCACTGATAAATCATTAATCAGTTAAAAATTGCATTCACCTGAATAAATATATTAAGATGTTCTTCCTTTGCATTTCCTGGTACTTCAAATGTGATTGTAACAATACTCTGTAAATCAAGGGAAATAATCAATAATAATTCTTTATAGTCATATCAATGTATTTTTAAATCACAAATGTTAAGATGAAAAGGAACATATTCATGGAATTTTACATTGCCTAAACCATATATATTAGGTATTATACTTTCCTCAGCATGTGTGCTGTTTTTTTGGAATTAGCAACTCCATTTCCTACATTCTGCAGAGGTACCAATGGGTTTAGTATTTATACAAACTACTACTTTGTATTTTTAAAAACCCACTCAAAAACCCTGATGAAAGGGTCCTCATTATTTAATTCATTCTTTCGTGGATTCTCAGCAATAAGAATATATGTAACACATACAATGTACTCACTACACAGGGCCAGATACTTTTGCCTGAGTCACCTCATTTCATCTTTTGACTTCCTCTTCATAACAATCCTGGGGAGTGAAGATAACTATTTCATTTTATAAATTGGGGGAAATAAGAGTCAAAAAACAAGCTACCCAGAGCCAGGAATAAAACTCAAAACCAAAGTAAATTTGTTCTCTTAAAAAAAAAAATACAAAAGAAAGGCTTGGCTTATCTTTAACTGAACAAGCATATGCCAAGAGGAGAAGAGTTCTTAGTGATGAGAATGATAGGATAATGCCCTCTTTGGCTTTAGTAAGGGTGACATCATCATGTATTGAATATTAACTTTAGGATTTATTTTTCTTCTTTATCTTGATAAATCTCTCACTGTCTACCCTAAAGAAACAGAAGCTTAACATTTCCTCTAACAGGTCACATAATTAAAACTCAAACCTCCCTTTGCCAATATAACCCCAAATTTCAAACTCAGAGATGAAAATACACAAGGGCTAAGCATAACATTACAAAAACATAAACCCCATCTTGGAAAACAGAGGCTCAAAAGCCAAGCTCAAAATGACTTTAAAAAGGTAGAACATAATATACTGAAGCACAGCTTTGCATAACTTCCTAGAACTGCATATCTGGCCTAGCAATTTTACTCACCATTACATAATCATATAGGCTTACAACAGAAAATACAAAAAGAGCAAAACTATTTTATAATCCAAACTCAGAGAATCGCTAAAGGTAAGTATTAAAGACTAATTTAAGCACAAACATGAGACATTTCTTTCTTTCCATAGGTTATTGGGGAACAGGTGGTTGTGGTTAACTTCTTTAGTGGTGATTTGAGATTTTGGTACACCCATCACCTGAGCAGTATACACTGCACCCAATTTGTAGTCTTTTATCCCTCATCCCCTTCTCACCCTTTCCGCCTGAGTCCCCAAAGTCCAATGTGTCATTCTTATGCCTTTGCATCCTCATAGCTTAGCTCCCACTTATGAGTGAGAACATAGCGATGTTTGATTTTCCATTCCTGAGTTATTTCACTTAGAATAATAGTCTCCAATCTTACCCAGGTCACTGCAAATGCCATTAATTCACTCCTTTTTATGGCTGAGGAGTATTCCATTGTGTGTGTGTGTATGTATGTGTGTGTGTATATATATACACATATATATATAACTGTGGTATATGTATATATAATATATATTATAATATATATTATATACACACACATACTATACACACACATACATACACACACATACATACACACACACACCACAGTTTCTTTATCCACGCGTTGACTGATGGGCCTTTGGGTCGGCTCCACATTTTTGCAATTGCGAATTGTGCTGCTATAAGCACGCATGTGCATGTATCTTTTTCGTATAATGACTTCTTTTCCTCTGGGTGGATACCCACTAGTGGGATTGCTGGATCAAATGGTAGTTCTACTTTTAGTTCTTTTTTTTTTTTTTTGAGACCGAGTCTGGCTCTGTCACCCAGGCTGTGGTGCAATCTACGCTCACTGCAAGCTCCGCCTCCCAGGTTTACATCATTCTCCTGTCTCAGCCTCCCGAGTAGCTGGGACTACAGGTGCCTGCCACCACGCCCGGCTAATTTTTTGTATTTTTAGTAGAGACAGGGTTTCACCGTGTTAGTCAGGATGGTCTCAATCTTCTGACCTCGTGACCCGCCCGCCTCAGCCTCCCAAAGTGCTGGGATTACAGGCGTGAGCCACCAGGCCCGGCCATACTTTTGTTCTTTAAGGAATCTTTTTTCCATAGTGGTTGTACTAGTTTACATTCCCACCAGCAGTGCAGAAGTGTTCCCTGTTCACCACATCCATGCCAACATCTACTATTTTATTATGGCCATTCTTGCAGAGATAAGGTGGTATCACACTGTGGTTTTGATTTGCATTTCCCTGATCATTAGTGATGTTGAGCATTTTTTCATATGTTTATTGGCCATTTGTATATCTTCTTTTGAGAATTGTCTATTCATGTCCTTAGCCCACTATTTGATGGGATTGTTTGTTTTCTTGCTGATTTGCTGGAGTTTGTTGTAGATTCTGGATATTTGTTCTTTGTCAGATATATATATATATATATATATATATATATATATATAATGAAAGATTTTCTCCTTCTCTGTAGGTTGTCTGTTTACTCTGCTGACTGTTCCTTTTGCTGTGCAAAAGTTCTTTAGTTTAATTAAGTCCCAGCTATTTATCTTTGTTTCTATTGCATTTCCTTTTGGGTTCATGAAATCCTTGCCTAAGTCAATGTCTAGAAGGATTTTTCCAATGGCATCTTTTAGAATTTTTATAGTTTCAGGTATTAGACTTAAATCTTTAATCTACCTTGAGTTGCTTTTTGTATACAGTGAAAAATGAGGATCCAGTTTCATTCTCCTACATGTGGCTAGCCAATTAACCCAGCATCATTTGTTGAAAAGGGTATCCTTTCCAAACTTTACCTTTTTGTTTGCTTTGTTGAAGATCAGTTGGCTGTAAGTATTTGGGTTTATTTCTGGGTTCTCTATTCTGTTCCATTGGTCTATGTGCCTATTTTTATAACAGTACCATGTTGTTTTGGTGACTATGGCCTTATAGTGTAAGTTTGAAATCAGATAATGTGATGCCTCCAGATTTGTTCTTTTTGCTTAGTCTTGCTTTGACTATGCGTATGTGTATGTTAAACCATCCCTGCATCCCTGGTATGAAACCCCTTGATCATGGTGGATTATCCTTTTGATACATTGTTGGAATTTTCTTAAGGATTTTAGCATCTATGTTCAAGGGTATTGGAATTCACAGCTAGAATTTTCTTAAGGATTTTAGCATCTATGTTCAAGGGTATTGGTCGGTGGTTTTCTTCTTTGGTTATGTCCTTTTCTGGTTTTGGTATTAGGGTGATACTGGCTTCATAGAATGATTTAGGGAGGATTCCTTCTTTCTCTCTCTTGTGGAATAGTGTCTTTAGGACTGGTACCAATTCTTTGAATACCTGGTGGAATTTTGTTGTGAATCCGTCTAGTCCTGCACATTTTTTTTGTTGGTAATTTTTCAATTACCATTTCAATCTCCCTGCTTGTTACTGGTCTGTTCAGGGTAATTCTTCCTGATATAAGCTAGGAGGGTTGTATCTTTCCAGGAATTTATCCATCTCTTCTAGGTTTTCTAGTTTATGTGCGTAAAGGTGTTCATAGTAGCCTTGAATATCTTTCGTATTTCTGTGGTATCCATTGTAATATCTCTCGCTTCATTTCTTATTGAGCTTATTTGGATTTTCTCTCTTCTTGGCTAATTTTGTTAATGGTCTATCAATTTTATTTATCTTTTCAAATAACCAGCTTTTTGTTTCATTTATCTTTTGGATTTGTTTTGTTTTGTTTCAATTTCATTTAGTTCTGCTCTCATCTTCTTTCCTTTCTTCTGCTGGGTTTGTTCTTGTTTCTCTAGTTCCTTGAGGTGTGACCTTAGATTGTCTGTGCTCTTTCCAACTTTCTGATGTAGGCATTTAGAGATATGAACTTTCCTTTTAGCACCACCTTTGCTGTATCCCAGAGGTTGATAGGTTGTGTCACTATTGTCATTCAGTTTGAGGAACTTTTAAATTTCCATCTTGATTTCATTTTTGACCCAATGATCATTCAGGAGCAGGTTACTCCAAGTATCTGCATGGTTTTGAAGGTTCCTTTTGGAGTTGATTTCCAGTTTTATTCCACTGTGGTCTGAGAGAGTGCTTGACATAATTTCAATTTTCTTAAAATTTATTGAGGCTCATTTTGTTGGCTATCATATTGTCTATCTTAGAGAAAGTTCATGTGCTGTTGAAGAGAATGTATATTCTGTGGTTGTCGGATGGAATATTCTGTATCTATCCTTTAACTCCATTTGTTCCAAAGTATAGTTTAAATCCACGGTTTCTTTGTTGACTTTCTGTCTTGATGACTTGTCCAGTGCTGTCAGTGGAGTATTAAAATCCCTCACTATTATTGTGTTGTTGTCTGTCTCATTTCTTAGGTCTATTAGTAATTCTTCCATAAATTTGGGAGCTCCAGTGTTAGGTGCATATATGTTTAGGATTGTGATACTTTCCTGTTGGACAAGGCCTTTTATCATTATATAATGTCCCTCTTTGTCTTTTTAAACTGCTGTTTTTATATTTAAAGTTTGTTTTGTCTAATATAAGAATAGCTACTCCTGCTCACATTTGATGTCCATTTGCATGAAATGTCTTGGTCCACCCCTTTACCTTAAGTTTACGTGAATCTTTATGAGACTCTTGAAGGCAATAGATGGTTGGTGAATTCTTATCCATTCTGCAATTCTGTATCTTTTAAGTGGAGCATTTAGGCCATTTATATTCAATGTTAGTATTGAGATGTGAGGTACCATTCTATTCATCATGCTATTTGTTGCCTGTATACCTTGTTTTTTTGTTTTTGTTTTTGTTTATTTAATTGTATTTTTGTTTTCTAGGTCCTGTGATATTTATGCTTTAAAGAGGTTCTGTTTTGGTGTGTTTCCAGTATTTGTTTCAAGATTTAGAGCTCCTTTTAGCAATCTTGTACTGGTGGCTTGGTAGTGGTGAATTCTGTTTGTCTGAAAAAGCTGTATCTTGCCTTCATATATAAAGCTTAGTTTTGCTGAACACAAAATTCTTGGCTGATAATTGTTTTGTTTGAGGAGGCTGAAGACAGGACTCCAATCCCTTCTAGCTTGCAGGGTTTCTGCTGAGAAATGTGCTGTTAATCTGATAGGTTTTCCTTTATAGGTTACCTGGCACTGTTGTTTCACAGCTCTCTTTCATCTTAGATAACCTGATGACTATATGCCTACGCAATGATCTTTTTGCGATGAATTTCCAGGTGTTTTTTGTTCTTCTTGTATTTGGATACCTAGGTCTCTGCAAGGCTGGGGAAGTTTTCCTCAATTATTCCCCCAAATACATTTTACAAACTTTTAGATTTCTATTCTTCCTCAGGAACGCCGGTTATTCTTAGGTTTGGTCATTTAACATGATCCCAGATTTCTTGAAGGCTTTGTTCATATTTTCTTATTCTTTTTTATTTGTCTTTATTGAATTGGGCTAATTAGAAGACCTTGTCTTCAGGTTCTGAATTTCTTTCTTCTACTTGTTCAATTCTATTGCTAAGACTTTCCAGAGCATTTTACATTTCTATAAGTGTGTCCATTATTTCCTAAAGTTTTGATTGTTTTTTATTTATACTATCTAGTTCATTGAATATTTCTCCCTTCACTTCTTGTATCATTTTTTTGATATCCTTACACTGGGCTTCACCTTTCTCTGGTGCCTTAGCTTAACAACTAACCTAGTAAATTCTTTTTCAAGTAAATCAGGGATTTCTTCTTAGTTTGGATCCATTGCTGGTGAGCTAGTGTGATTTTTTTGGGGAGTGTTAAAGAACCTTGTTTTGTCATACTACTAGGGTTGGTTTTCTGGTTCCTTCTCATTTGGGTAGGCTCTGTCACAGAGAAGGTCTAGGGCTGAAGGTTGTTGTTCAGATTCTTTTGTCCCACGGGGTGTTCCCTTGATGTAGTACTCTCCCCCTTTTCCTATGGATGTGGCTTCCTGAGAGCCGAGCTGCAGTGATTACTATCTCTCTTTTGGATCTAGTCACCCAGCAAGTCTACCAGGCTCCAGGCTGGTACTGGGGGGTAGTCTGCACAGTCAGGAAATATGAACCATCTGTGGGTTTCTCAGCCGTGGATACTAGTACCTGTTCCAGTGGAGGTCGTACGAGGGTGAAATGGACTCTATGAGGGTTCTTAGCTTTGCTGGTTTAATGCGCTAATTTTGTGCCGGTTGGCTTGCTGCCGGGAGGTGGCACTTTCCAGAGAGTGTCAGTTGTGGCAGTATGGAAAGGAACAAACAGGTGATATGTGGGGCTCTAGAACGCCCCAAAACATACGAGATATTTAATCTCCACTGTTACTAGTAATAGGAAAAGCAGAAAAGTGCTTTCTTGCTTGATATGAGAAGTACAAGTAAACTAAAAAAAGGTTCAAACTGAACTTGCAAATGTGAGACTTTTAAAAGTACTTATTTTGTCACAACAGTCAAGACACTAACAACCACCTAAATGTTCAGGACAGTTGAATGGATAAAATAAATGTGGTAATATATATACAACCAAATATTATGTATCCTTAAAAAACATCCTGTCATATGCTACAACATGGATGAATCTTGAGGACATTACACTAAGTGAAATAAGCCAGTCACAGAAGGACAAATATTGCATGAATTCACTAATATCAGGTGTCTGAAACAGTAAAACTCACCAAATCAGATAAAATGGTGGTTACCAGGGGCTAGAGGGAGACGAAAATAAGGAGGTGCCATTCAATGGGTATAATTTGAGTCATGCAAGATGAAAAAGTTCTAGAGATCTATTGTATAACAATGTACATACAGTTAACGATACTGTATTGTATCCTTAAAAATTTGTGAAGAAGGTAGGTCTCATGTTAAGTGTTTTTTACCACAATAAAAAATATGCAGTCATGGATACATAAAGAGAAATGAGTTGTTGGGCGATTTTGTTGTTATACAAACATGATAGTGTACTTACCCAAACCTGGATGGTATAACCTACTACACACCTAAGCTATGCTGTATATAGCCTATTGCTCCTAGGCTACAAACCTGTACAGCATACATTTTACTGTACTGAGAAGTGTATGGAAATAATAACACAATGGTAAGTATTTGTGTGACAGGAATTTTTCAGCTCCATCGTAATCTTATGCAGTCTGACTAAAACGCTGTTATACAGTGCATGGCTATACTTATTTTTAAATCTTAATAAACATACTCTATTTTTAAATTATTTTTATAGCTTAAGGTAATAATAATATGCATTTTTAAATGACAATTATTTTCTTTCTTCATTAAAGAAATCACTACAACAACTAAAAGTCCACATAAAAATATACAGCAAAAGGTTGTCAAATGAAACATTAACTGTCAGTTTAAAAAAAAGAAATTTAGTCTTCAAAAATGTTTAAAATGTATTTTAATGCAAGTTGGAAAACTATATTAAGAATGTCTCAAAATACGACTCAAAATAGATTTATTGTTAAAGATTTTAATTTAATAATTTTTTGAGATGGGGTCTCACTCTGTTGCCCAGGCTGGAGTACAGTGGCACGATCATGGCTCACTGCAGCTTTGAACTCCCAGGCTAAAGCAATCCTCCCACTTCAGCCTCTTGAGTAGCTGGGATTACAGGTACATGCCACCATGCCTGGCTAATTTTTTGTATTTCTTGTAGAAAAGCGGTTCCACTGTGTTGCCCAGGCTGGTCTACAACTCCTGGGTTTTTAAGCCATCCACCCACCTTGGCCTGTCAAAGTGCTAGGATTACAAGTATGAGCCACTACACGTGTACCAGCCTAAAGATTTTTATAATGATTTTCGCTTTTGTCAGGTTAAGTATGTAACTTACTATTTTTAAGAGGTACAATAAACTCCAGTATGAGGCAAAAAAGGCTTTAAAAATTAAGATAATGCATCATGGGGCTCAAGCAGGGTGATCTATATTTTGGAACTAGATGTTTTCCTACACCAATAAACTATTTTCACATTTCTAATGTGAAAAATTAAAAAAAAAAAGAAAAAAATCTATAATTCCCAGTGCAGAAGATAAGGGTCACAACTCATAGTTGGTTCTAATAATAAACTAAATATTATTTGTCACTTGGGTTTTCTCATCCACCTTCCCACTCTCCAAACCCAGGTAGAATAAACAAAGAATCCATGAAAAATAGATAACTGCATTAAAAAATCAGGGATAGAGCCTTAATAACACATACATACTATGTCCTAGGTATTGCCCATTGCAGACTTTTTTTTTCCAGTTTTTGTTTTGAATCTAAAATTAATTCCTTTTTCTATGTATACGGACACAGAAAGAAACAGAAAAGTGAGGCAATAATTCAGAAAACTAAAGCAAAATAAGGAATTGTCTCTAAAATAAAATTTAAGAACAATTTACTCAGGTTTGTTTATTTAGTCTGTTTCCTCTTTAACCCACTGGGTTATTTCTCCATTTTCTACTCTTTTGCAAACAATAATACCTAATATGCAATAACTTCTATATGTTTTCTTCATCCAGAACACTAAGCCCCCTAATGTGCTTAAACTCAAAATTTGTACCTTCACACTCTAGCCCTCTGTTCTT
The DNA here is from genome assembly GCF_008728515.1 of Papio anubis. Taxonomy (NCBI): domain Eukaryota; kingdom Metazoa; phylum Chordata; class Mammalia; order Primates; family Cercopithecidae; genus Papio; species Papio anubis. The sequence goes on from NC_044988.1 coordinate 29,087,939, forward strand.
CTTTGCCTGTATAATATCTATACTATAATATCTGGCCACCAGGGACAACTGAATATATGGCATTATCATCCAAATCACTTTGCCTTCCCAATTTTTCTATTTCTAGGTTTCTCTAGTCAATCTAGGCTTGTTTCCCATCACCGCTTCGTTTCTTTCTGATCCATCCTCAGTCAGACAGGATATTCAGGCAAGTCTACCAGTGAAACAGCTCTGGATTTATCCCATTTCTAGTCTAATTGTAACCAACATGTTTTAGGCCTTCATCACACAGTATCTTCCCACATGGTCTCCTGACTCTAAAGTCCAATCTAGCTTATATAACACTCCTAGACAGCAGAGCTTGAGTTCTCTTTGTCTAGCAAATTAAAACCTAATACCTTAGACCGGGATTCCAGTACCAACTCTCCACTAAGACTTCTGTACCAGAGACCTACTCATCTGTAAGATTCTCACCTTCACATTTTTAAACATCCATATTGCTCTTTTCCTTACTTCTTCCTGTCAAAAACAATCCTACCAGTTCAAGGCTATTTTCTGTTAAGTAAGTCAGACTAGCACTTACCCCCACTTCTTTGACTGGGAAGGGGCAAAAAAGAACTCTTTATAATTTTGGATATCTTTTATATCTTGATTTGAGTGGGAGTTAGAAGGATATGTGTTTAAATGTGCATATAGACAGATATATAGGTACAAATATACTTAAAAATACATTGAGGCCGGGCACAGTGGCTCACACCTGTAATCCTAGCCCTTTGGGAGGCCGAAGTGGGTGGATCACCTGAAGCCAGGAGTTTGAGACCAGCTTGGCCAACATGGTGAAACCCCATCTCTACTAAAAAAAAAAAAAAAAAATTAGCCAGGCGTGGTTGGTGCATGCCTGTAATCCCAGCTACTCAGGAGGCTGAGGCACAAGAATTGCTTGAGCCTAGAAGGAGGAGGTTGCAGTAAGCCAAGGTCACACCACTGCACTCCAGCCTGGGTGAGACTCCAGCCGGAGCAAGACTATGTCTCAAAAAAAAAAAAAAAAAAAATCCAAACATTGAATTGTACACTAAAATTACACATTTGCATGCTTTACTGTATGCAAAGAAATAAACCAAACCAAAACAAACAAACAAAAAACTATCTTCATGGAGCATTTGATGGGGTTCAGGACATGCTATTCCAAAATATGGCACCTCAGTATTTGAGAAAATGGCAGAACCAGGAAGGTCACTCTCACCTTCTCTCCTGAAGCAGGTCATAAAACCTAGGAAAGATTTTCTGACCTTCCGCTGATGCAGGTTATAAGACCCTCATTTAAGAGGCGCCCTCTCTATACACACAGGAAAAGAACATCCTTAAGTCTGAATGTGAAGGGTCACAGAGAAAAATCTGAGCAAATAGGTCTTGCTAAGTTCTTCCCAGTTTATTATTATTAGATCATACTGTTTTATCTAATTATGCTTCTCCATTACTATCCTCTTCCATATCGTAACTAGCATAAAACATACATAGGTATGTTTTATGAAGGCTCCTGTGTCAAGTAAAACTTACTAAATTGGTATGTTGAAATTTCTCTTGATAGTTGGTCTTCTGTTAGAGAGATCTCAGCCATTAATCTAGTGATAGGCGAGGAAAAGATACATTTTCTCCCTTACACCTCAGATCCACTGAACCAAATGAAATTGTTCATGCCTCTGAATCCCATAGCCCTTTGCCTGTGATACTATTTTTCCCTGTGTTTATATTATCTAAAGCAGGACAGTGCATCAGAATCTCCTACAGAGGCTTCAAAAATATAGACATGCCCTATTTAGTAGTAAAATGACATAATGTCTGGAATTTGCTTTCATACACTCCAGCAAGGGCAACAGGTACATACAGGCTCATTATACTATTCTACTCTTATGCACGTTTGAAATTTTCTATTAAAAAAACATTTGTTTTTTTAAATACTACAGGCAAAAGAAATGTTGGGAGGATAGGTGAAATAAAACCAGCTAAATGTTGATGCCATTTAAACTGGGTGATGCACAGAAGGGGTTTACTTTACTATTCTGTTTACTCTTTTATATCTTTGAAATCTTCCATAATAAAACGTTAAAAATATACATTAATATACACACACCCAAGTCCCAATTCTGGAGATTGAGGGGTGAGAACTACTGAGTTATCGTATTTTTTTTAAAAAGCTCCACATGTGATTCTGACTTACACCCCATTTGAGAAACACAGCTTTTCATTCGTTTAACAAATATTCACTGAGTATCCACCAAGCCCTGTCCTAAGCAATAAAGATTTTACATTTAAGGAATTTATAGACTAATGCAAAGCAAAAGCATTTCAACCAAAGTACAAGGCATCATAACTGCCACAATAGGGGTTCATTCGAGATTCTACGGGTGGAGACACTGGCCGCTCCAAATGTTCATGGTAAGTGAGTACTGCATTTTCTTCATCTTTTCATCCCTATGATTCTTGGCATCATGTTCTTTACCCAGAAGCTCAAATGTGCTTCATGTTCATCTATATGACAGATATCGACTATCATAAAGAACTGGGTTTTTTTTTTTTTTAACCATAAATTCTATCTCCAAGGACTTGTATTTCTCTCATTTATTCATTTTAAAGAGAAGAGAAGAGGAATATCCTATTAACAAAAGTTTCACAGGGAAAGGTGTCACAAACATAGTAGTAAACCTGCTCATAAATATGAACCAAAATGAATACAAATGCAAGTAGCTGTTATCTTGGCCCTATTACAACCAACAGCAATTCAAAAACTGAGTGATCACTTGGAGACAGAGGAAGGAAGACTAGGCACACTGCTCACTTACACATCCCCCACTCCACCCCTCAGGGTTTTAAGTGGAACAAAGAAGTTATCCTAAAGCTCTACGATCTATGATCTGCTTAGCAGAAACACAAGTACGGTAAAATTATATTTAATTTGTTCCTAGCATCTTAGATATTTACCTTAAGGATTAATTTTAGAGCATTAAAAACATCTTCAGAAGTTCAAATTTACAGTGCCCAGCTGGTTTCACCTGAAGGTGAAACTCAAAGTCAATTTTTATTTAAATAAGCCATGCTTATATCAGACCTTTCCTTAAACAATTCAACATACTTAAAAACAGACTGCCTATAGAACCCCCAGGCTGCTTTTAAGGAGTAATCCCTATCAGAACTAATCAATATGCTAAGTAATCTACAGAATTTAAAGGCTAGAAAGCATGATTTCCTCAGATTCTAAAACAAATCTGGTTTGATGAATTCCTATTATGTGTTAAGAAATTGAACTAGACTATGTCAAAAGCATTTAAGATTCCAAAAATTATCAACATAGTTCAAAAACACCATTTTAGAAAAAGTTTACAATAAAATAGTCCTAAACATAGCCAATTTAGTTAAAGAGGTCCTTTAAAAACATTCATTAGGAATTTTGGATTTAGATTTTTTTTTTTTTTTTTTTTACCTGATCAAGGTGAGGTTGTGTTCCTGGCACATGCTGAAGTTTTTTCTGCAAACTAAAAACCACTGATTAGAAATTCAGAGATGAATACACTTCTGATTTAACTTTATATGTTATTTAGTGACACAAGGATAATGAAGTGACTTTCCATAACTGACTATTTTACTATTCTGTAATTCCAATTTTACACGTTGTTCACAAATTCCAATAGAGAAAAGCTGGAAGATTAAGTTTTTTAAAAATTTCTTTTAAAAAAACACACATTCATATATATACATATGCACACAATAAAGAAAAAATTAATCTTTTAGCAACACTATTTTGTGTGGTTAAATATGTCAGTAGATTTCTTTACCATTCCAACAGGTTTAATACAAGCTTAAATATATATATATATAACCATTCTAGTATTGCTCAGAGTTCCTTAGTTTTCTCCTGCTTCCTAATGTGCAAATAATGCTGGCACCTAAAGAAAGTTAAAGGATAAATTTTCCTTTATCAATGTTTTCCCCTGAACTTATTTAAAAAACAAATAGTATCCATAAATTTTCTATATAGTCAGTTACCAATTGAGAGAAAAAGAAAGTCAGAATGTTAAAAATGCATTGTTCTGATATGAAAAGCACAAGAAGATCAATATGGCATAACAAATTACAACCATAACAACTGTAGCATACATTTCAAGAAGGGGACAGGACAGGAGGGAGAAAGGACTTAAAACCTTGCAGATGTTTTGCCTTGAAGAACAGTGAGGGGTAAATTAGTAACAGCAAGTTTAGGAAAGAGAAAGAACTTGTAGGAACTATTGGAGGGAATGAGTCTCTTTGGGGGGTCCTAGTAGTGAGAATGTCAAATTAAATCCTTCCCAGCTGGTTGCTCAGGAAAAGATTCTCCTGTTTAGCAGCTAAGCACACACAAAAAAGTCATGCAACGGCCTTCTCTATAGTGGTGAGATCACATTAAATAGCTACTTCAAGTGTCACTAAAGCATTATAACTGCTCTTAAGTGTAGAATGAGATTACTTTAGAAAAACATTTTGAAAAATCATATGCCTTTCCCATATGTTCAGTATTTAATGTTGTTGGACAATGACTGCCTAAAACTTCATATGCAGCAAAAAAAAAAAAAAAAAAAATCTAACAACGAGCATCTTAAGTTTAGTTCCCAGTAAGTCTCAGAATTTCATGCCCTAAATGTTGTATTTTTTCCCTGTCATAAACATTTTTAAAAGACTAATCTAGTGGATAAGCATAAGCTACCACAACCTGAAATTCACGAATCTGAAATCAACTTACACATTAACTTGTAATCTTATAACAATTTGCGTCTCTGCACACATAAAATGTAAATTCTGTACACATAAAATGTAAAAAAATCTCAAACAGTTTAGCGTTTTGTATATTTAACCCATTATGTTCTATAAGAAACAATAATTTAGGTATTGTCAGTAAGATGGAATTAGCAACATTTCTATTTCTCCCAAGTAAAAATATGGAATGATATAAAGAACTGGATGCCTTAATGAAAGTACCTGTATTACAGCAAATTATAGCAAAAGATAGAAGTAGAAAGGAAAAACAAAAATTGATATACTGAATATCAAGGTGGGAAAATATTTCATACTCTAATTCTTATTAGTGAAATAAAGCACTAAAAGATACAATATGTAAAGGGAAAAAATAAAATTTCAACTAAAAAATATTTCAGTGTTTTACATATTAAATGACAACCAACTTGCAAGCTCTTGGACCGAACAGAGATAAATTAGTTTAAGAAAGGCAAATTGTGCTGGGTTCAGTGGCTCAGGCTTATAATCCCAGCACTTTGAGAGGCCAAGTAGGAGGATCACTTGAGGCCAGGAGTTCAAGATGAGCCCAAGCAACATAGCGAGAGCCTGTCTCTACAAAAAAGTAAAAATAAAAAAAGTAGCCAGGCATGGTGGTGCAAGCCTGTAGTCCCAGCTACTCAGGAGGCTGATGGGAGGATCACTTGAGTCCAGGAGTTCAGGACTGCAGACAGCCATGACAGCCACTGCACTCCAGCCCAGGTGTCAAGAGTGAGACTCTGTCTCAATAAAATAAAATAATTAAATAAATATAAAAAAAAGAAAAGGCCAAGTGTGGTGGCTCATGCCTATAATCCCGTTACTTTGGGAGGCTGATGTGGGCAGATCACTTGAGCCCAGGAGTTTAAGATCAGCTTCAGCAACATGGCAAAACCCCATTCTCTACCAAAGTAAAAAATTAGCCAGGCATGGCAGTGTGTGCCTATAGTCCCAGCTACTCAGGAGTCTGAGGTGGGAAGATGGTTTAAGCCCAGGAGGCAGAGGGTACAGTGTGCCGACGTCGCACCACTGCACTCTAACCTGGGCAACAGACCCAGACTTTGTCTCCAAGGAAAAAAAAAAAAAAAAAAAGAAAGGCAAATTTCATGCAGTATTGTTTCATTTTTTCCCCCTCATAAACATATTTAAATGTATCACAGGATCTGTAACTATCAAAACTGCCCACAGCATCAAATTAGTAGTTCTAATCCAGATGTGGAGGATGAAAGGGATCATGGCTAACTAGTGAAAGAGCACTGATAGCCAAATGAAGGGCTGGAGCCTTGAAGTAAAAAGAAGAAAAGGATCATCAAGAGAAAAGTTAGGATGGACTAGACTTCTGGTTATTTCAGAAATGGGTAGCAAAAGACAAAGGCTTTTAAGCTCCCAGAATTAGATGACAACCTCAGCAATCCATCTCCTTAGTAAAGCCAGAACTAAGACGGGAAAAAAGGACTATTTTTAAATGAACAAGCCAAATTTATGCTTAGGGCTGTATTAGTTTAATGTAAGAATAGTCATTTCAAAATTAGTAAAACAAAAGTTTCATATGAAAAAACATAGCATAATTCTGAATGATTTTCATACAATCATTATCAAGCATAAGTGATACTGGACACCTGAAGCTGACATGAGGGAAAAAGGCTCAGGGAGATTTCACAACTTTGTACAGCAGTGGCTTGAAAGGATATAACGATATTTACCATAAAACAACAAGTGGTCATTTTTACCTTACATAATTTATAAGAATTTTTAGAAAAATAGAAATAACTCACATGTAATTCAGCGACACCAAACTTTTCTGCCTTCCTACTAACAGGAACTAGAAAAGCAAAATGCTGATTTTTTCCAGGTACCCCGAAAATACCTTTATAATTTTAGCCATAATTTGTTTAGTCTAAAAAGGTACTGCTCCAATACCAGAGCTACAGGTGAAAAACATCTCTCTCAACTGAAGACAACTTCTTGAATAACACTGTCACTGACAAGTTTACTCTCTGAGCTTCAGTTTCCAAACTGAGAAGGAGGAGTAACTGCCCTGCCTATCCCAGACTTCTGGTTGCTGAAATAATCTCAATCAATTTCTTTTTTCTTTCTTTCTTTCTTTTTTTTTCTACAAACTACATGCAAATTTAATTTTTCCAATTTATAAAGTAAAAGGGGTCCAATAAAACACTATCGTGTCCTACCTCACAGGTTACTGTAGGTATTGTTTTCAAAATGTGAACAATACTACAGACTGAAGGTGAAAAAAAAAAAAAACTAGTTGAAAATAGAATTAGCTTTTAAGGGCATGGCTAAGGCAAAATTAGAAATATATATATAAGCCTGGGTGTGATGGCCCACACATGTAATCCCAGCACTTTGGGAGGCTGAGGCAGGAGGACCACTTGAGCCCAGGAGTTTGAGACCAGCCTAGGCAATATAGTAAGATCCCATGCTTACAGAAAATTAAAAAGAAAAACAGTCAAGCATGGTGACACATGCCTGTGGTCCCAGCTACTCGGGAGGCTGAGATGGGAGAATTGCTTGAGCCCAGGAGGTCGAGGCTGCAGTAAGCTATGTTTGTGCCACTGCACTCCAGCCTGGGTGACAGAGAACCCCATCTCAAAAAAATAAATAAATAAAAAAGAAAAGAAATACATATAGGAATGAGAATTAGAAGTCTCAAGTATAAAGCCACCCACCATGCCTACCCTTAAGCAAACCTGCCCCACCAATTCAAAATGCCCAGAGAGATGTCCATGTTCATGATCTTATATGGACATATATGAGACTTATGAGATATTCATTGCAGCATTATTTGCAATAGCCAAGCTGTGAGAACAAGTTAAATGTCCACTAACAGAAAAAGGGATAAAGTAAATGTGGTATATGTAGAAAATGGAATATTATTCAGCCTTAAAAAGGAAACCTTGCCATATGCAAAAACATGGATGAACCTTGATGACTTTATGCTACGTGAAATAAACCAGTCACAGAAAGACAAATAATGCATGATTCCACTTGTGTCAGGTAATTAAAATAGTCAACCCCACAGAAAGAGTGTAGAATTGTGGATGCCAGGGGCTACAAAGATAGGGAAATGGGAAGCTGCTATTCAAGGGGTATACAGCTTCAGTTATAAAGAGCGAAACGTTCCAGAGATCTGCTGCACATCCTCATGCCCATAGTTAGCAATACTGTACTGTACACTTAAAAAATTATTAAGAGGGTAGATCTCATGTTAGATGTTCAGACTATAATAAAAAAAGAAAAAGATACTGATGCACAAGAATAACTAATCTTTCTTCCCTCCCTTACCAAAAAGATTCCCCACAGAAGGCAGAAAACTAAGACATTATTAAAGTGAAGAGAGTTATTTGTGTCAGAACCCTAAGCTAAACTTTTCTATGTATTTCATGCATTTTCTCATGGAAAGAGTGTTATACATAGTGTTTAGTGTAGAAGTGTTAACGATTAGCCTCTAAAGTTAACTATCATTTACACTATAATTTCTACAGGGAAATGCAGTATGATTTCCAAACAACCAATCAGTAAAACTTCCAAGAACACATCTCATTAAGAATGGTCTTGCACGCCAAAGGAATGGCAGGAAGCTTAAATCAAGGATGCAATTGTGCAAATCATTCCCGTTAACTATGGGAAAAAAAGGTACATAACAGTAAAAGTAAGCAAATTATACAAAACATACCTTATTCCAGAGAGACTATCAAAGGCATGAAGATCTAATACATTAGAGAGATCAACTCTAAAAGGAAGAAAACTAACATGAGAAATTCTGTGAAAATACATCCAATTAATCAAGAAAAAAAATCTCTGACTCTTAAAAAATTTTATACATAAAATTCATAGAAGTGAGCAAATGGTATAAGATTTGAATCACAGTTGAATCAAGATTGAAAATTATTTGGTTATTACTTCAATGAATTAGCTTTTTTTTTTTTAACTTTCAATTATCTTTTCAATCCTGAAATTTATGAGCTTTCCAAATACATTTTTATAGCTAAAAAAAATCAGCTAAAGAACAGAAACTTTTCCAAGCAGTTTATTACTCAAAAGATGAAACAAAAGAAATGACAAATAGAATTAACAAATAGGTACATTCCAAATACCTCTGCAATTTTTGTATTTCTTTTATTCCCCCTCCCCTGATATAACATGTAATATAAAAACGAGAAGTCAAATAACCAATGTACAAAATATTAAGTTACTCTAGGACCCTGATCTTCACATGATTTGATTTCATTCATTCAGAATGGGGCTGCATGTAGAAAGAAAATTCCCGCCATCCGAATAGACGTTATTTCTCTTAGAATTATTTAATGATAATTAAACTTATTTAATTGAATCCAATGATTCAAATCAGGTGAGAATAACATCACAATTAACATTAGGTTTGGTTTAAATATAAAAAGCAAATTTATAAAGACTGGTGATTGAGTCATAATTTTAACATAAGCTCAGAAAACAGCAGAGGACAGGCCGGGCACGGTGGCTCATGCCTGTAATCCCAGCACTGCGGGAGGCTGAGGCAGGTGGATCACAAGGTCAAGAGATCAAGACCATCCTGGCCATGGCCAACGTGGTGAAACCGTGTCTCTACCAAAAACACGAAAATTAGCTGGGTGTGGTGGCACGTGCCTATAGTCCCAGCTACTCGGGAGGCTGAGGCAGGAGAATCACTTGAACCCCGGAGGCAGAGGTTGCAGTGAGCCAAGATTGCACCACTGCACTCCAGCCTGGCACAGAAAAAAAAAAAAAAAAAAAAAAATACAGCAGAGGATAGTGATTTCTCCATAATCAAAGTTAAGGTGAAGAAATGTTTAAAGAAAATGACAAATGTATAATTTCAAATTTAGATTCCAGAAGCTTACCAAACATTTGTTAAATTTTCTTACAAGGAAAAAAAAAATCATTGGTCAGATTCAAGATTTTTTTTTTTTTAATGCACAAACATATAAGAAAAAACATCTCCTTTATCTTAGGACTGACCAACTGTGCCTGCTTTGTTTATTCTCAACAGTCTATCACATACTCATACTCGTGGCAACAATACTGTGTTAGATTATGAATGCTTGTCTTGGCAAAAGGCAGACAAATTCCCATCTTATTACTCCAAAGTTCTATGTTAATAGACTATAACAACAACTCAAATTCTGGGCATTTCAGACGTACAGAATTAGAAAAATGATCAAGCAAAGAAGCAAATGTTCTATGAAGAAATTTTTGAATATCAGTTTACACTAAGAGGCCAAAGTCTTAATATTAAACATATTTCCTTTTTCACCCCCCACCCCTCCCCCCACTACTGAGCATATTTATATTGACAGGTCACAAATGAGGGGCACAGTGGCTCATGCCTGTAATCCCAGCACTTTGGGAGGCCAAGGTGGGCAGATCACTTTGAGGCCAGGAGCTTGACACCAGCCTGACCAATGTGGCGAAATCCCGTCTCTACTAAAAATAGAAAAATTAGCTGGGTGTGGTGGCGCACACCTGTAATCCCAGCTACAGGGAGGGTGAAGCAGGAGAATTGCTTGAACCCAGGAGGCAGAGGTTTCAGTGAGCCGAGATCGCACTACCACACTCCATCTTGGGGGACAGAGTGAGATTCTGTCTCACACCAGAGTGAGATTCTGTCTCAAAAAGATAAAAAAAAAAAAATAAACCAAATGAATGGAGTTTCCCTCCAAGTTTGTTATCTTCATCTTAAGAAACAGCTTAAAGTTTAATAAAGTTTACACATGCCAATTTTGTGAATATCAAATTCAACAATTTGGAAACACAAGCTTCTAAATAAATTGTTTCACTGTGACAGTGTCCTTGAGAATACATGTCATCCAGAGGTAATTCTGCTTTATACTCAGATTCTTTCCATACTTCCAAAAAAAGGATCAATATTAGATCTGTACAACAAATTACACTCTTTTACAGAAAATAATAAAATATCCAAGTCTCTCACCAAATTTTCAATAAAGAAGAAAAGTGTAAGCTTCCAGATGAAAGTTTCTATAGCTTTCCCCAAATTTAGTACCACCATGAAAAAGAAATTCTTCACTCATTCAAGGCATATGACTAGAAAACTAATTTCCATGGCATCAAATTAATTTCCTCCTTTGGAGATAAAACCATCAGATCTTTTCCAAAGCACTAAAATAGCCACACACACACACACACACAAAAAAAACAAAAAACAAAAAACAAAAAACAAAAAACCATTACCAGCATTTTAAAACTGAGTAAGAGAATGAAGTAAACAAAAAAGGCAAAGAAAAAGCTTCAAAAGTTCATTTTTCCCCTAATTTCTTGAACTCTCTATTCCAGAAGTACCTAATGTTTTTCCTAAAAGAGATGCTTTTAATTTTCCCTATGTCTAAAAGCTGCTTAAGTAGCTTAAGACCAAGGACAGGAGAGTGAAAACAAAGACTGTTTTGGCTCTCCAAGGTGGGGCTGGAATTGCAGCTACTACTTAGGGATATTTTCCAATGATCATCTCTTCAAACTCCAGTGAGTCTCACAAACAGGGTGCACCAGCCAATCCAAGTATCCAGTATCTACAATGCAAATTGTAGATACTATCCAAATTGACAGTAGATAGCTCAGTAAATAGCTGAGCAAACTGCAATGATAGCTCAGTCTTGAACTCTAGAAATAAATTTCCAAATGCCTTCCCCAGTGGCACTTCGAACTCAAAAATGTTTACAAAACTAATCACATTTTCCAAACCTACTTCCACCACTACCCGACCTATTGCTCCTCTTTCCTGTATTTCCTATACCTCAGAGATTAGCCCCACATTGAATCTACCTCCCTAGAGTCATATTGCTTTTAAAACCCTTCACTAACTCCTTGCTTCCTACAGAAGAAAATCCAAACTATGTAGCATGGCATTCGAGACCCTTTGTGGTAAGTTCTCTATCTCTTCAGTCATACCACTTTTTCTGTGCTACATAATACCAAGTTGTCTAGCCATTCTAAAATATTCAAAGGTCCCTGGAATACAAAATCTTCCTTACACCTGGAAAGTTGTCCCTACCCTAGTCCATCTGTAAAAGCCTTACTCATTATTTAAGACTTAGGTCAATGACTGCCTTCTCGGTCAATATTTTCCTGACTCTTTTTCAAGAAAAGTTGAGTAACCATTCCCTCTATTTTCCTATTATTATAGAACTCTGTGCTTTTAAAATTCTTGTATTTATATTAATATCTAATATGTTGCCTTTTTGTTTGTTTGCTTCTCTGTTTCCCCCCAATGACTGATCTCCTTAAAAGCAGTTTTTGCCTTATCCGTTGCTTAAATAGTCCTTAAAATGCTATGAAATGCATAGCAGGCAGTTTGTCAAATTAATTTAACTTATTATTGACCAACTGTGTTTTGGTTTTCCTCTGTTCAGTCCACTTACATTTCTAAAAATTAGGAAAAAGTCTAGAGAAGATTAAAATGACACATCTTCTCATCTTTTACTCCTACATCTGAAATCTATGTGGTTCACTAGTACTTCCATTTGCTAGTAAATCAACTTAAGTCTTACCAATAAGACGATGCTACACACTATTCCTTTTCCTTACTCTTAACTACTCAAGGTGAGCCTTTTTCTACACATGCTTATAGCAGTTTATTGTCAGTACTTGTCAGCTACACAATGGTAAAATTTTTTAAAAAACAATAAAACAAAACTTCTGTAAGAGTGACTTTGACTATTTTGTTAACCAAATCTCCAGGTTTTTTGTTTGTTTGTTTGTTTGTTTGAGACAGAGTCTCGCTCTGTCGCCCAGGCTGGAGTGCAGTGGTGCGATCTCAGCTCACTGCAAGCTCCGCCTCCCGGGTTCATGCCATTCTCCTGCCTCAGCCTCCCGAGTAGCTGGGACTACAGGCGCCCACCACCTCGCCTGGCTAATTTTTTTTGTATTTTTAGTAGAGATGGGGTTTCACCATGTTAGCCAGGATGGTCTCAATCTCCTGACCTCATGATCTGCCCACCTCAGCCTCCCAAAGTGCTGGGATTACAGGCTGAGCCACCACACCCAACCCAAATCTCCAATTTCTAAACTGGTAAGCTCAAGTTGCTATGCCTCAAAGAATTTGAGAGAATATTTAATGTAAGATTCAGGACCCAATAATAAAAATTCTACTCAGGACATCTGATCCTCATTGAAAAGGATTCTAATCCAACTTCAGTCCTCATAGCAAGGAAGTACTATTTCAGAAAGTCCCTAGATTCTCAGATGCATTGGCAACCTCCATACACTGAAGAAGAATTCACAGAAGATTTTAGTCACTTGCTCACTCATCCACTTGAAGTAACAAAAATCAATCACTGCATGTTTACTGTTCTATAATAAAGCAAATGTTAGAAATAAAAGTTAGAAATGTCAAACAAACTAAATTGTTACATAATAAACTAATCAAGATGAAACTTTTATTCAGGACATGGATATTTCCAAAATGAAAACAAGAGAAGAGACTTGACTGAAAATGTTTATAAATACGAATATTAAGACAGAACCAAAGCTATTTATGACCATTATTTTTAAAAGCTTGTTTAAGTATTATGCACTTGTCTGTGTGACATTTTGTAAAGAGGAGAAAAATTAAGGAGAAAGGAATTGTAGAACACTAACAGGAAGAAGACAGATACTGAGGAATGGCTCATAGTATAAATGAGATTATCAGAGACTTTCTACAGTGGAATTTGAAATGCGGGGAGCACATTTGGTGTATGGTTGTAGAGGACTTACACTAAGAGCATTCTTCTGCTACCTCTGCCAGCAGATGAGTGGCTCCTGAGAATGCATACCAAATTCCCCAGCTGTTCACATGCATATAAGCAGCTGCTGCTGCTGCTGCCTAACACTTATGGCAGTCTGTCAGCACCTCTAATCTCTGCCATAGCAGACAAGCCACTCACCTAAGGCCTCTACTGTACTTCCAAAGAAAGAATCTCTCAAGTAGAGACTGAGTTGAACTAGACTGCCAGCTGTGAGTCTCAGAGCTCCTGGCTGCCTGTTGCTGAGTCTATCAGCTGCTGAGCCTTTCTCACCAAAAAAAAAAAAAAAAAAAAATGAGTTTAACAAAAAAAACCCTGCACAGAAATTTTCTGAAATTAAGATAACATTCAATGGAAAACAGAGTTTAATCTACAGAAACACACTTCACAGATGTTTTAGGAACAGAACCTAGAGAAAATGAAAATCAAAATTTAATAAAAGAATTTGTCAGGAACTTCACGGTAAAGACTCCATGTATTTTTTGGCAACTATGAAACACTAAGAAGGCTTTTAAAATATTAAAAAGCCATTTAAAGACTTCAAATTAAGAGAAGATTCCTCAATATACTTCTTCAGATTTCTGTACTGAGTTATCCTCTTGAGTGTTTAGAAGTCTTTTCTTCCTCCTTAAGCAAACACTTACATAGTGTTATCATGGCTTTGTAATCTTAGTTTTAAAGACAGGCAAATGTACTAGCTAAATATGCCAAACTAACTTATTAAGAGCATTCCAAACAACATTTTGGATCCAATTCTTTTTAAATGCACTTACATCTTTCTTATATTAGAATCAAGCGTATTTGTCAATTACTTAATGTTTATTATTAATAACTAAAATGATTTGTTGTTAGTATATTAGGAATAGCTTTTTAAAAGTACCTTGATCTTTGTGTTTCTAAGATTTGTCCTAGTCCATTTATGGATCTGAAATAAATAATAGATGAGGAAGACAAAGTTTAAAAGTAAAAATTAACTTTTTAAAAAAGTATACAAAGTACATTATTTCTAAAACAGGAAATAAGCATACACAAATACATCTGGAACCAAAAAAAAATTAAAAACAGAAAAACAAAACTTGCTTTAAAATATAATTATGATTTTCCTTCAAACCATAAATCACATATATTCCACTCACACATCAATAAAACATATATACAAAACTTCACACAACTGTCAGATTAAGGGCTACTTTGTGATTAATAAAAAGATGCTTCACTTTAGAAAAAGTCATTCATAAGTAGTCAGTTATCGTAATGTTCTTAAAAATGAGTAGATACTCAAAATTTTTACGGTGGTCACTTTTTTCCTCAGGCATACATAGTAGAAATGGCTATATACACACTAAAAATAAAAACCTGGTTGTAAATGGCTTTGCCCCCAGCCTGTCCTTAGTATTCACAGTAATTCTAAGTCACACATCCCAGGTTCCTTTATAGAATAACCTCTTCAGTTCCCTAACTAGGTTCTCTACCTGTTACGCCTGTTCTCCCTCTTTTGATACTATAGAATATGGCTTTGTATGGCACCAAAAAGTACCTGTTAAAATCTTTTCAACATACTGTATATCTCATCTATTTATCTTTTCCATTGTCTATCATCAATCATCAATTCTCTATCATGAATTCAATTGTCTTTAGGGTTACTTACCCAAGATTCTTGCTACTTGTTCAAGTTTGTTCCCATGAGTAAGGCTTCCCACATATAATGATTCTGAGGCAAGTCTCTCCACTACTTTACAAAATTCTTAATCTTCTTTTTTGAATATACTCTATAGTCTGATGGCTATTCCCTCTCAAACATGTTTACCTTTGTTCAACTCCCCAAATATGATTCTGAGTCAGTCACAAGTCTGATATAAAGGGAGGGTAAAAGCCAAAAGGGTGTGTAATTTATCAAATTGCTTCTTCCAAATTCATTTCTAGTACTGTTAACAAGCTGGGTAATAGTCAATATTGTCAGTGTCAGAGATTTAGCTTAGGTCTCTATAAGGATATAAAAGCCACGTAATAATTATCATTCCTTTTATGCCAAAAACGTTTGCTAAATAGATTGTGTTCTTCTTAGCAATCACAATGGTGCACAAGATTTTTGAAGAGAAACAAGATTAGAAGACCAGTGTCAAAAAATGTAAAAGCAATCTTCATTCATCACTTTTACCTTTTCAAAATCAGCCATCTTTTTTTTTCCCTTTTTTACTATACCTTGAACTTACTATGTAAGCTAAGAAAAAAATTACATAATAATAGCTAACAGAGCACTTACTATGTGTCAGCACTGTGCAAAGTTTACCAACATTGTCTCATGTAATACTCAAAACAAACTTATGATAGGCATTATGTCTTTTACAGAGGAGGCTTTCAAAGGGTAAATAAGCTCCCTAAGACAATGAGAAACAGACCAAGGATTAGAACTCAAGCAGATTCCAAGGTCCGTGTGATCTTCAACATGATGCAACAATACCTACCCTTCACATGGAGACATTATATTTTGTTTATAGTAAAGTTTAAGGACTTTACTATTAAAATAAGATGAAATATGTGGAAAAAATATGAATTTCTTTCTTCCACAATCATTAATCATTACAAATAATCTAATGAGCCTTACCTTTATTGATTCAATTTATAATATGTACTATATGAACTGAGATGACAGATTCAAAATCTGATGTCAGTAGAACTTACAAATACTAAGAATAGTAATTTTGAGCCATCACGCTCAAAGCATTGTACACATTAAAGATAACCAATAATAATAGCTACCAAATGTCTCTCTGTATAGGGCTTTTGTTAGTTCAGGTCTTACAAAATAATTCAAAACAAAGTGCCTGAACTATAACCTCATTTGAAAAATCTATCTTTGTTTTCAAAAGGAATGGGAGTCTCCAGAACAGTCAGCAAAATGACTGTTAGCACATATTTGAGCATCATTCATATTGTCCTGATTGTCCTATGCTGATCTGCCTTGGCTATGGACAAAGAAGATATTAAAGCAAGCTGGGGCCAGGCGCGGTGGCTCACGCCTGTAATCCCAGCACTTTGGGAGGCCGAGACGGGCAGATCACGAGGTCAGGAGATCGAGACCATCCTGGCTAACATGGTGAAACCCCGTCTCTACTAAAATACAAAAAAAATGAGCCAGGCGTGGTGGCGGGCGCCTGTGGTCCCAGCTACTCGGGAGGCTGAGGCAGGAGAATGGCGTAAACCCGGAAGGCGGAGCTTGCAGTGAGCTGAGATCGTGCCACTGCACTCCAGCCTGGGCGACAGAGCGAGACTCCGTCCCAAAAAAAAAAAAAAAAACCAAGCTGGAAGACAAGGCATGGTTGACAGTTAAGGAAGATGAAGTCAGTGAGAGTTCAGGGAAAAGTGAGACCACTTGAGTCAGGGAAGACTTCACATAGGCGTGGGGGAGAGACAGAATAGGCTCTATAGAATAAATTATTTAAAAAAAAAAAAAAAAAAAAGAAAGAATTCAGAGATTGGCAGAGTGAGAATACATTATGAGTAAAGATAGGAACTGGCAGGATGCATCCATGGGAAAGTGAATTAACTATCCTGGGTAAAGTTAGGGAAGACTGACATTAGGAAAGAGTCAAAGAGAAGACAGGAGAAGGATGGAGTGAGAAGACCCTGAATATCAGTCTATTAACTGTAAACTATATTCTGCAAGCACTGGGGACTAATTTTATGCATTACTATTTATATAACAATTAGCCATCAACAACATATGTGATTCCCTAATGGTTCTTGAAGCAGGTCAACCCTGTACCTTAAGTTTCTACAGGGCAATAATCAGAGTAAAAAATATTCTGTGTATACAATATGGATCTGTAGGCACTTAACACACTTATCATTTTGTACCTAATTGTCATTCTTAATTTCTTTACATCTTCTTCTGGAACCAAGTCTGTTTTATTGATGAGAATGATATCTGCCAAAGCAACTTGCCTAAAATAGCAAACAAAAAGAAATATTAAGAAATTTAAAATAATACACACATGCAGATTAATACATCAAAAGAGAAATGTTAACAAATTAAAAATAAATAAGAACACCTCATGTAGATCAATATATCAGTTAAGAATTATATAGTGCTCTATAGGAGTGATTCAGTTTACTCCTAATCCGCTGATTTTTCAATGGGAATGAATTGCATTCATTACTATACAAGTTCAGATTTCACATTACCCATTCGCAAAGTATTTACTAAGTTCTCTTACTTGCTACTCTTGTGCTACAAAGATAAGTCTCAAAAAGTTTACAATCAAAAGGATGATTTTAAACTCATAATTTTCTTTGTGAAGAAAAGCATAAAATTCAGATATCCAATATGGTGAAAATAAGAAGAGTTTACATACTAAAATACTGTAATATTTACCAAAATTTTCAAAGACATAGAATAAGTTCACTTAATACTAAAAACCGTATTAAACAGGTTTTTTGAAACCTATACTTCAGAGCTGGGCACGGCAGACCATACCTATAGTCCCGGCTACTTAGGAGGCTGAGGAAGGAGGATCCCTTAAGCCCAGGAGTTCAAGTCCAACCTGGGCAACATAGCAAGACTCCATTTCTTAAAAAAAATAAGCTATACTTCACAAGATATATCAGGATATTGCAAAAATTTCTTCTTTATCACTATAAATATACTGTATATTATCTCTGTAAAGAATCCAGTCGACTGAATGCTAGATATCAAAGTAGATGATAATAATCAGAAGCTCTATTTTCTCTTAACAGGATAGTAAAACGGGAAATTCTTTCAATTTTCCTTAATTTTTCAGGGTCTTATGCTTTATCTCAAAGAATACAACTAAATTCTCAAAACTAAATTAACTTTAGTTCACTGAAAAAGCAGGTTTCAATAGTATGTACATCACAAATCTAATTTTGCTATTTTCTATTTGGCTTATTTATATTTTCTATAATAACCATATTTTCATAAGGAAAAAAGTTACAAAAATACTTAAGTTAGGCCGGGTGCAGGGGATTCATGCCTGTAATCCCAGCACTTTGGGAGGTGGAGGTGGGTGGATCACCTGAGGTCAGGAGTTCAAGACCAGCCTGGCCAACATGGTGAAACCTCATCTCTACCAAAAAAAAAAAAGAAAAAGAAAAAAAAAAAATACAAAAATTAGCTGGGCATGGCGGCAGGTGCCTGTAATCCCAGCTACTTGGGAGGCTGAGGCAAGAAAATCGCTTGAACCTGGGAGGCAGAGGTTGTAGTGAGCCAAGATCTGCTGTACCTCAGCCTGGGTGACAGAGTGAGATTCTGTCTCAATAATAATAATAATTATTATATATAAAAATATATATATATATAAATCTTCAATCACAAAGAAATTGTATAATAAAAATATATTTTTAAATGTTAATATTTCCCGAGTTCCTCAAAATTACAGAACTCCTGTGTTCAGCATTCACTTTATGCTACGACAAAAATGATTTTAAGTAAAAGTTTAGTTATCAGATCATTATAAATAGATAGCAATAATTCAACTATGGGAAAAAAGAAAATAAATTTTCCTTGACTATGTTTTAAAATTTCTTAGTTTGTTTTTGGTTTTCATCCTAGTGATTTTTCTCTTTACAATCAGCCAGTGATCAATATATACTTTAAATATGAATACCTAGTGGCTTCATTGATAAGGCCATCGGGTTTCTCTTCTGTTAAATGCTAAACAAAAAAAAGTTTGAATAAAGTTACTACAATACAATAAAAAATCTAATGTCAACACAAAGGATTTTACTTTATAGACATCTTCTTGCATCTAATAAAAATTCAACATGTTCTGTTACTGGGTACACAAATTCAAAACTAACTTTTCTAGCTGAAAGCATTTTTCTTCCCCATTTGCAATTTTTTTTCTACAAGTGAACCTGTAGGGTTTTATAGGCGGAAGAAGAGGGTTTAGGATTTCATACTCCTGACTTTTTCTTTTACTTAAAAGGAAAACCCCTTTGATTCACATAATGTCATAAAAACACAGAAGATTACAGTTCAGATTTTAGGTATTTTCCTTCTTACAAAACTGTTCTTGTTCTAAATATTCATTATTACTTATTTAAAAAAAAAAAGGATAACCACTGAAATACAGTTTCTTAGAATCTAATATACTTCCCTTCTCCCCAGCCCACAATCGTGTATCACGTGAACTCAGTACTAGGACTTTCAAACACCCTAGAAACAAATAAGTGGTGGGAGGGCTGATTCAGCTCTGATTCTAGCCTAAAAGCAGTTTATCATTTAGAAACCCATACTTGCTAATCTGGCCTCTCAGTGCAACTAGTTATTTTACTGACCTCTCCAGAGTCAGGCTAACTCCAAAAAATATTTTGACACGGACTTAGAGCCCATGTGGTAGTTTTCATTTCTCTGGAGGCAAGGTTTTTTGTGTTTCTTTTTTTTTCCCCCTCATAATCCTGTTTACATCCCTAAAGTCATCAACGTCACAAGCTTCTTCTCTGGGAAATTACATTTTTACCCTCATTACCTCAAACCTCAATAGAGGTTCCCTGTCACAATAAAAAGCTGGCTACTGAGATTTAGAGGCAACTAGATTACAGTAATACTCTATATTTGAAGCCAACTTTACAAATTAATTAAATCCTTGAATTTAACTTTATAAATTATATATATTTCTCATTTAGCTTTCATAACAATTATGAGAGAAGGATATTTTCATTTATAAAGGAAGAAACTAAATCTAACACCCTCATCATCACAGGATACTATATTTTATATACAATCACATGGACTATTTTTTTTTTAATTGAACACACACCCATCAAGTAAAATGAACATAATTTTAAAGTCTTTGTGAAAACTTTCATGTCACATAAAATCAGTCTGTGTACAATGCTACACAAAAGTTAATAATCATATATCAGAGCCAAGCCCGTTTCATAACTCATGGGGAGATGATCATTAGGAGTATCTGAATAGTTTGGAACCTAAGAGCAAGCAGGTAATAATTTTATTTAACAAGCTTGATTAGGTCTATAGAAGAAACATCTTTTCCTTCTAAAAGTTTAGCAAATTCTATGTTGAGGAAAACAAAACTGAAATAAAATCATGGCAATGATGCTTCAGGCAAAATCTTGTTCAACTGCAGACCCACTCTGCAATTACGGAAGTCAAGAACTTGGCAAGTATTGTATCAAAAATCATTCCATGCCAAAAGACCAAGTTTAATATTTTTTTCATAATTCATCTTGGCCTGAGGCTACAACAAGTCCTACTGTTATATACTCTGCCTCCAGATAGTAAGGCTGTTAACAGACCTTGGAATGGTGCCTGGCACACAGACTCAACAAATATTTGTTGAATGAATTATAGTTAACACCTCCTGTTGTGGGGATACACAAAAGATGTTACATGAAAAATGCCATCTAACATGCAGCAACAAATCTCTAACCATTTAACAGTAAATCTACTTAACAGATATATTTTTGGCAAGGCATCAGCCTCTGAATGATCCTATAGTACTGAAAGTCTTTTTAAACTGAAATATTTTTCAAGATATTATATTATTGACCTTATGGAAGTTTTTTTAACATATGAAATTGGGGCTATTTGGCTATGAATTTGTGGGGCATAAAAATGATATGACAAAAGAATTACAGATTCATTTTTGCATTTCCATGCCTAAATGTAACTAATAAAATGGTAGTTTCACATGGTAATGTACAATGTTTTAAATGCATTTACCTCTCCAAAATATTAGAATTCTTCACTCAAAGCTAACAGTGGTAGACTAACGTTTTACTGCCTCCAGGCAGTCAGAAAGTATCAAATACAAAAATAAATGAAAATCACCCCAAATGAAAGCCTGCCAATATTTACAACTCTATTAAAATTCTATGTAATCATATACAACTATAGCAGAAGGGATAAATGTTCTCTTCTACGCACACAGGAAAACTATACAAACATTTAAAAAAATAAGTGCATACTAACATTTATTTTCTTTAGACATCAGCCCTGCATTTCCCTCATGTGACTTCCTACCTTCCCAAGTCAAACTCTGCAAAAAAGTATAAAACCAATGTCTTCTATTCAAAAGAACATTCTCCAATAATACATTATATACCATTTGGTCATTAAGTCAGATGACTTTCATTTATAAAATAAAGCAAAATGGAAATTTTGGCATTCTGTTCTACTTGTATAAGTAAATGCAGAAAAAATTTTTGCAAAATCTTTTAAAAATATTTTATATTACATAGATGTCCAAATTCTTCCTTATCTCTGCTTAAGAACTATAGCTTTTGCTTATATATCAAAAAAGACAAAAATAATTTTGGTACTAATTAATCCAACATATTCAAAAGGCTAAGGTTCAAAACCCCAATTTAACTTACCACAAGAAACACAGGAAATTAAAGGGGAGTGGTGTGACATGTTGGTCAAAGAGTACTAAGTTTGTTATGCAGGATGCATAAGTCATGGAGAGCTAATTACAGCATGATGACAGTAGTTAATTCTATTGTATACTTGAAATCTGCTAAGAGATAGATCTTAATTGTTCTTACCACCCCCTCCCCCGAAAAAAACAATGTGAAGTGATGGATATGTTAACTAGTTCGATTGTTTTATAATGTAATTCACACATTGTATACCTTAAATATATATAATTTTTACTTGTCAATTATACCTCAATAAAGCTGGGGGGGGTTAGGGAGAGAAACAAAGGAACTCTCTGAAATAACACCACTGTAGACATAACTTCATGAAGGGCTACAGAGTGTCCTTTTCTGCAGAAATAAAGAAAGAAGCTGGACCGAAAAAAGAGAAAGAAAGAAAAGAAAAAACTTATCTTAAAATTCACTGGCTATGAAAGAACACTACTGTTGACCAGAGTGGAAATAAATCTAGTGTCAAAGATGTCTGGTGTCATTTTTAAAACGCAGCAGCCGGAAGGAACTATTTCTTTCAAATGGATTGGTTACAGACCTAACACTATTTTAGTTTTTAAAAAATTATTGCATAATGTCAGTCTATTTATTGTTCTGGCCTTTTCCAAGCCAACTGTTTTCTGACTGAATTGTTTCAACAGATTGTGCAATATAACAGAGGAACCAAGAAGAAACCTCTCACTTGACCTTTTCTGGGTAACTTCATTCATTGCTTCTATTGCATTAAATGCTGTCACATTTGTAGAACTGAAAAGAACAATGTCAGTAGCCTGGGTGTCAAGTCCTGAGAATAGAGAGCTGTCATTTTAAGTTGTCCAATTCTTTGACTATGATTAAAAAATGAATATTTCAGATCAATGGGTGACAATCCCATTAGAGTGATACCCCATGATATCAATTACCACTTCAGTTTCAATTTGGCTGGCCGGTCACAGGGTACCATTTCTCAGCTTTACTTGTGATGGGCTGGCTCTGTGAAGCATGACATTCTTAAATTGCTGCCCATTATCCAAGTGTCATTACTTGTACTGCCTCAGAATTCTCTGAATCACAAGCAGCTACTGAGGTCAAGCTTTGCAACCAGAGGAATTGGACAAGTTGGAAAATTCTTTACATCAAGGCAAAGTTATTTATCTGGCATCCGACTTAGAAAATCTAAAGTTTCCATTATCCTGACAGTGTGTCAGTTTTGTGTAGGCATATTGATTTAATAATTTAAGAGGTTTTATCAAGGTGGCAGGAGGTTAAACGTTTACTGTGTTTGCATTATTCAGAATGTTGCTTTGTTTTTTTGGCCTCTATCATGCTGATAATAGATTCTATTTAACTCTTTTCCATACTCAACTACACATACAAAATTATTCCTATAATCATAAAATACATAAACAGTTTGACTTTCAGCATGGCATTCTAAGTCTATAAAAAATGTCTTAGCAGTTATCTGTCACATAGGTATATCATATTTTGTAATAAATTTATGGAAGAGATAGATTC
Source organism: Papio anubis (assembly GCF_008728515.1). Classification (NCBI taxonomy): domain Eukaryota; kingdom Metazoa; phylum Chordata; class Mammalia; order Primates; family Cercopithecidae; genus Papio; species Papio anubis. The sequence continues at coordinate 29,111,398 of NC_044988.1, forward strand.
AAACATGTCTATAATAAACACTCAAAATGAATAATTTGGGGGTTTTTGCTACCTCCATAAGCATTTTGCAAGAAATATGATTTCCAACAGTCATTGGAATTTTTCTGAGTGAAACTGTAATACTGTATTTGGGATCATTCTTTGATTCTTACATTATATTCATAAATTCATAAATTGAGATTTTAAACTCTAAAAAAGTTGTCTTCCAAGCTTTTCAAATTAGGGCACTCTATCAACGAGGGAGAGAAGGCCCAGTGAAGAGGTATTGGTAACTATTTGACAAACCTGACATATCCCCTGACAGCATAATTTCAGCAAAGATTTGGGGAAAGAAAGCAAACTTAAACATTAAGTTTACAGGCCAGGCGCAGTGGCTCACGCCTGTAATCCCAGCACTTTGGGAGGCTGAGGCAGGTGGATCACTTGAGGTCAGGAGTTCATGACCAGGCTGGTCAACATGGTAAAATCCTGTCTGTACTAAAAATACAAAATTAGCTGGATGTGATGGCGTGCACCTGTAAACCCAGTTACTCAGGAGGCTGAAACAAGGGAATCGCTTGAACCTGGCAGGTGGAAGTTGCAGTGAGCCAAGATTGTGCCACTGCACTCCAGCCTGGGCAACAGAGTGAGACTCTGTATCAAAAAAAAAAAAAAAAAAAAAAAATTAACACATTCAGATACATTATGAGGTTGGATACAAAACAGACACAAATTTTTAAACACTGAATTTAAACTTCTAAGAAATTACTGCTTTGGGCCCTATCCATATGCTCAGATTGGGACCAAATCAGTGGGTGGGATAATTTCATTCTCTTCTGCCTTAAGTGGTATTTCACTCAGGGAGTTGAGAAATATCATTTTACTGTATGTAACAACATACTTTTAAAGATCTTACTAAATGCATTTTATAAATTAAACTTCATTTAAATGCATTTAAGGACCTTAGAAGTTAACAAAAACATTCATAGCAGGATGTCTTTTACACTCGATCTTAGCCAAAAGACCAAGAAGCGATGCAAGATGCCTTTTAATGGACAGAGTCTTCTTACTAATCCTACGTATATATCCTAATTTTCTTCAATATGTAGTTTCTAAATTTTAAGTTCCAGGGTACATGTTCAGGATATGCAGGTTTGTTACATACGTAAACGTGTGCCATGGTGGTTTGCTGCACCTATTAACCCATCACCTAGGTCTTCAATCTTTTTAAAAAACTCATTTCCTGTGTGTGTTTAATAGCAATTTAACAAGAAAAATAAGATCTCAGAGGCTTTATCAATCTCAGTCTCTTCTATGGAACAGAAAAACTTATCAATATTGGGGTTGAATCCTTGTGAAGAGTTATATATACTAAACTCTATCCTAACCCCATATGCTTATTACAAATTATAATTCCAAATTTTATCACCAAATCAAACTCAGAGTAATAGACAAGAAATATTTAACACGAACTAGTAATTAAAACACAAATTTCACCTATTGTTCAGGGTATATTTTTGAAGAAAGTTTTTGTTAAAGAAAATTTCAGATACAAACATAAAGAAAATTAAACAATCAACCCCCATATTCCTAGCTCTCAATAATGAGCCACTCATAGCAATCTTTCAACTTACTTTTAACCCATATTTTGAATCCACAATAGTTATGATACCTACAAAGGAAAAAACATTTTAATCACCTTTTTTTAAAAAAAAGTGTTTATTAATATTTGTGCAACCATACTTGAGAATGAAAATTAAAACTAACCTATTTCAGTTCACAAATGCTACTCAATAAAACAATGTACTGTTTTTCTCTTGCCAGTGCTGCCATTTAATTAAATTCCAGTAATAAGTCAATGCATTTCAAATATGTACTGGGTGGCTAGAATTATTTTAAGGCACTAGAGAAGATATCAAACACATAAAAATTTTAAATTAAATAAATATGAAAATAAGATTTCCTTGGCACTGAGAAAGCTTACAATCCAAAATATAAGTCAAATTTCATAACATGGTCAAATGTGATAAGTACTTAAGACAGGTTATTTCTAGTTTATTTTCACATAATCAAAATCAAGATTTTCTTAACATTTAAATTATTGCCTAAATAATGAGACATCTTAGGATATCATTCCTAACATCTCTCACCAAATCCAAATCCAACTCATAAAAATGTTTTACATAACATATGCCTAAGTTTCCAGACTACTGATTCATTTAGCAATCTCTGAATACATGCTGATAACAACAGAATGAGTTTAATTATGCCTAAGGAATTCAACCAGTTACATGCCATATATATTAGAGCTCAATGATGGGGCCCATTTAATAATTCTTAAATTTCTTAATGGTTCTTAGTTTTGAAAAAGTAAGAAAAAGACTGGTTTTTAAAAACGTGAAAAAGGGAAAGAGAAAGGGAGAAAACATAGTTGCTTAACTAAGAAAGCTTCTATTTTAAATGAAGGCATATCATTTATAAGTTTATAAAGTAGACTGCCCAAAAGTGTTAAGGTAAATAAAGTAAGGGAGGAGTATTTAATTCTTATCTTCAAGAGAAAATAAGAGCAAAAATATGATCTTCATATTGCCTGGTAGATTAAAATAAAAGACTCTAACATTATAGTAAGTACAGAAATCAAACAACAGAGGATACAGAAAATCCTTTTTTTTTTTTTTTTTTTTTTAAAGAAAACCTTAGCAGAAGCACTAAATTGGGAGTTGAGTGACATCCAGTTCCACCACTGCCTGGGGTTTTTTAATCTATATGAACAAAGACTTCATCATTAAACTAAAGTGTGAAAAGAACAACAATGCAAGGAATTAAAGTTATAATATGAATGAACAACAATAAGCTTAACCATAAAGATTTTTCTTAAAAACAAAGAGGCAGGGTGTGTTGGCTCACGCCTGTAATCCCAGCACTTTGGGAGGCCGAGGCTGGCGGATCACCTGAGGTCAGGAGTTCAAGACCAGTCAGGCGAACATGGTGAAACCCCATCTCTACTAAAAATCCAAAAATTAGCCAGGCACAATGGTGCGCCAGCTACTCGGGAGACTGAGGCAGGAGAATTGCTTGAATCCGGGAGGCAGAGGTTGCAGCGAGCTGAGATCATGCCACTGCACTCCAGTCTGGGAAACAAAGCAAGACTCTGTCTCAAAAAAAAACAAGAAAAAAGAAAATTGTTTTTTAACTTACCATCAAGATAAATATCACTCCCTAATTCAGCATCAACCCAAAACATAGAAGCCACTGCACCTGAAAATATATAATATTCATCAAATAAAAATATTTCTTAACACTGAGAAACATGATTCTATCCATGTTTTAATTTGCCCTGATGAAATTAACAGGTAAACACATATATCTTCTTATGGAAATTATAGTGATAGAAACTTTAACTATTTCTAGCAAAAGGGAATTATAGCAATAGAACCTTTTACTATTTATACCCATTCCATTTCTATCCCTCTTGTTATTTCCTTTAAAAAAGACTAACTTTTACCACATATAAACAAAACATCATTCTTCTACCGATGCCATAATAATAACAGATATTATCAAACAATTTGAGCAGTATGGCTTTGTGCACATCAGACTTATTTTTATTTTCTCATCTCTTTAATATGATAATCATTCAGATCATAAACAGTGAATTATCACTCTAAAGGAAAAGGAAAACAAAATATAGATAATTCCAAAATCACTTGTCCAAAAAAAATTTACTTGTAATCTGTGTAGAAGTAAAATTATATACTCTATGGCATTACTAATTATTTCTCACACTATTTATTTAGTACTGTATAAAAACCTGGGTCTGAGGAAAAACTATTCCTAAATAATAAATTAAACTTGTTTTTGACAGAAACTGGTTCAGTACCAAACCACATACCCTGATTAGTATGCCATAACACAAGAAAAAGAAAACTGACAGCAAGGAAAGTATTTGATTTTTCAAAGCATCATAGGCCCAGTTAGTGACAGGGCTGTCTAAAAGAATGAGTGTAGGAGAAAAACAAGGATAACCAAACTCATTCCAATGTCTAAAGCTGTCCACCTACTCTGACAAGATGTGGTCCCTCAAGCATCACTCTGTGTCAACAATGAAATACCTGTCAGCTGTTTACAGTGATTACTCATGCAAGATATAGCAAGGGCCACAAGATCTAATGGTTTCCTGATACCTATTGATTTTTTTCCCAAAAACTTAATAGTTTTCCAATTTGACTCAAATAGGATTTGTGAGTAACAGGGGCTGAATCAATGTCCGTTCTTTTCAAGGAAATTACTTTACCATACAATTATTTAACTGAGAACTGGAGAGTGTCAGTCTCCGAAACGGGAAACAACTGAATTGCCAATAAGAATTTTGTTCACTTTCTTGACTAAAACACGATTTTAATTAATGAGGGGGAAGAATTAAATCTACTATATCACTACTCCAAACAATAAGTCATTTAAAAAAGCATTATTTTTTTTTCACTCAGTAAAATATCTAACACACATAAATCATTTTGTAATTCTAAAAAATTCATTGATTTTTATTCTAATAAATAGTTCATAAATCCTACTGTTAATATTTGCCTCTTAAGTTGAAGTGTAAGAGTGCATTAATGCTTTATTGTAAAACTGGTATTTATCTTTGATATAATACTTGCCAGACTATACAAGAAAGATCTACTTAAAATTTGGATGTAGGTATTTAGGAGCAGGAGTAAAGATGAATGAACGAAATTGATCAATGGCTCTCAAACCAGGGTGCTTTTCTCCCCAGGGAATATTTCGCAATGTCTGAAGATGTTTTTGGTTGTCTTAACTAGGGGAATACTACTGGCATCTAGTGGGTAGAAGCCAGGGATGTTGTTAAATATCCTACTCTGCACAGGGCAACCTCCTCACAACAAATAATTATCCAACCCAAAGTTATTTGTGCTGACGTTGAGAAAACCTGAACTAGATTTTAGAATCTCCCTTCTTCAAAATCTAATAAAACAAAAAATAAAAATAAAAAATAAAACAAAAAGGCCAACATTTTATTAGCAGCAACCAAATATAAAAGGGCCTGCCAAAAATTTTGAAGCCTGATAGTCAAAATAAGAAACAAAGTTATGTGTGATTGATGGTCATTCCCAACTCTACCCCGACCTCCAATAAGAGGTTGTAGGGAAATAGTTTACAAAATCCTAAACACTTACCAGAAATACATTCCAAAATGGCAAAAAGTAGAGCCAAGGAATGAATAAGCAATACAGGGAAAAGTCAACAAAAAAAAGTCCAGAGTAAGTTTTAACCATCTCCATGCTTTGGGAAGGAGAAGGTCAGGTCACATTCTAGGGCTCAGAGCAAACAGAAATGAGAGGTCTGAGGCTGAATGATGTCCCCATACAAGGCATAGGAATTTTATTCATAAGCAGTTGGGTAGACCCAAGAGTACATCAAGAGAGCAGAGCCTAAAAGCCACATTGCCCCATCTGGCTCTCTCAATCACCACTTTTCCCTTCTCTTTCCCTCCACTCCAACAATATATAGCTTTCAAACTAGGGTTCAGGAGAAAAGTAAACTTGGGTAAGGAGAGTGGAGTATTACAAATATTTCCCATCAGCACCACATATAAGTTCTCCCATATCAAGAAGAAACATGTATGCATATGTATTACAGCCTGACAAAAAGAAACACACACATACAGGGAATAAAAGGCAAGAAAGAACAAAAAATGAAGAAATGAATAGGGCACACAAGGGGCAAAGAACCCACTCTGGAAGGATACATAACCCAAAAAAAACTAAAGAAAACTCTCAGCAACTTCATCATAATAAAGAACTTAAAAACAATACAACACTATAAAAACAAGCTCAAAAGCAAGAAGAAGCAGAATAAGATGAAAATGCGTTTGTAGTGCTAAAGAAACTTAAAGCCTATATAACACAATGACTTAACCAATTAATTTATTTAAAATATCAAAAACAGAACAGACACTGGAGAAAACAGAATTATTGACAAAAAGAGAGACTTCAGATGATCACAGTAAATGCAAAGGTAAAAGACAAATCAAAGCAATTAGAATACATACAGAGAACAAAAGAAATTTCAGTATTAAAAAACTGGTGTCATGAAGTAGAGGATCCAATAATTTGACCAAAAAAAAGTATTCATGGTAATAAACAAGGAAAATGTTCTTAGAAGAACTAAGGGCAATAGGAAAAAATGATTATAAGTGACACTTAGATATATCTTGTTTATATTACTGAATTTCAAAAATAAAGAAAAAACTCTCAGGCATTTTAGATTTAAAACAACAACAACAAAAAAACAAGCGCCTTCAAGGAGGGAGGGGGAAAAATCAGACTTTTCTACAGTAACACTAGATGTCCCAAAATAATAAAACAGTGACCACAAAGTTCTAATGAAAGTGTTCCCAAACAAAATTACCTCCTGCCAAGTTATTTTTCAGGAATGAAAGCAATAGGCAGACATTCTTAAGCATTAAAGAAAACAGCAAGCATTGAAACTCAGAGACTCACAAATTCTTCCTAATAAAAGGAGAAAACATTGGACAAAGAAATCTAGCTAATCAAACACTAGGAGATTATGGAACAACATTTACAAAGTTGAGGGGGAAAAAAGTGTGACTGATAAATTTTATACTCAGCCAAGTAATCCTTCAAATAATATAAAAACAAAAGACAAATATTTTCAATCAATGAAGTGTGTAAGAACCCAAAGAATGCTGTACCTATAACTTGAAAAGATTGCCTGACAATGAAATTCAATCAGGAGATGAACTTACTCAGAAATGGAGAAGCAACAGTACTGGTAATGAGCACCAAAACTAATAAAACATAGAATTAAAGAATTATGACAGAACCATGACAACATAAAGAATATGATCAACATGAAACTAGGCCAATTAATACACTACAATGGCCCCTAAGTGTTCAAGTGAAAGGAACAGTCACCTGTTTCTCACTTTAAATCAAGAGCTAGAAATGGTCATGCTTAGTGTGGAAGTTATGTTGAAAGCCAAAAGAGGCCAAAAGCTAGGTCTCTTGAGCCAGTTAGCCAACTTGTGAATGCAAAGGAAAAGTTCTTGAAGTAAATTAAAAGTGCTACTCCAGTAAAAACACAAATGATAATAAAACAGCCTTATTGCTGATATGAAGTGGTCTGGATAGATGATCAAACAAGCCACCACATTCCTTAAGCCAAAGCCTAATTCAGATCAACCCTAACTCTCTTCAGTTCTATGAAGGCTGAGAGAGGTGAGGAAGCTGGAGAAGAAAAGTTGTAAGGTAGCAGAGATCGGTTCACAAGATTTAAGGAAAGAAGTCATGTCCATAACATAAAAGTGCAAGGGAAAGCAGCAAGTGCTGACATAGAAGCTGCAGTAAGTTACCTAGAAGATGTAGCTAACATCATTCATGAAAGTAGCTACAGTAAGCAACAGATTGATTGATTGATTGATTTGAGATGGAGTCTCGCTCTGTCGCCCAGGCTGGAGTGCAATGGCTCAATCTCGGCTCACTGCCACTTCCGCCTCCTAGGTTCAAGCCATTCTCCTGCCTCAGCCTCCCGATTAGCTGGGATTATAGGCGCCCACCACCACGCCAGGTTAATTTTTGGTATTTTTAGTAGAGCTGGGGTTTCTCTATGTTGGCCAGGCTGGTTTCGAACTCCTGAACTCGTGATCTGCCCACCTCAGCTTCCCAAAGTGCCGAGATTACAGGCGTGACCCACCGCACCTGGCCAGCAACAGATTTTTAACGGAGATTAAATGGACTCCTTTTGGAAGAAGATGCCATTTAGGACTTTCATAGCTAAAGAGAAGTCAATGCCTAGCTTCAAAGATTCAAAGGACAGGCTGACCCTCTTGTTAGAGGCTAAAGCAGCTGGTGACTTCAAGTTGAAGCCAATAGTCATTTACCATCCTGAAAATCCTAGGGCCGTTAAGAATTATGCTAAATCTCCTCTGCCTGTTTTCTATAATAAAGCCTAGATGACAGCACATCTATTTACAGCATGGTTTACTGTTTACAGCATGGCTTATTTTAAGCCCACCATTGAGATCTACTGCTTAGGAAAAAAAAAGATTCCTTCAAAATATTATTGCTTATTGACAACGCACCTGATCATCCAAGAGCTGTGATGGAGATGTACAAGGAGATTAATGTTGTTTTCATGCCTGCTAACACAACATCCATTCTGCAGCCCATTGATCGAGGAGTAACTTTGACTTTCAAGTCTTATTTAAGAAATATATTTCATAAGGCTATAGCTGCCATAGACAGTGATTCCTCTGATGGATCTGGGCAAAGTAAATTGAAAACCTTCTGGAAAGGATTCATCATTCTAGATGCCATTAAGAACATTTGTGATTCATGGGAGATCAAAATATCAACATGAATAGGAGTTTGAAAGATGATTCCAGCCCTCACAGATGATTTTAAGGGATTCCAGACTTCAGTGGAAGAAATAACTGCAGATGTGATGGAAACAGCAAGAGAACTAGAATTAGAAGGGGAGTCTGAAGATGTGACTCAATTCCTGCAATCTCATAAGAAAATTTTAACTAATGAGAAGTTGTTTCTTAGGGACGGGTAAAAAAAACGTGGTTTCTTGAGATGGAATCTACTCCTGGTGAAGACGCTATGAACACTGTCAAAATGACAACAAAGGATTTAAAATATGACAGGAGTTTAATTGATAAAGCAGGGTTTGAGAGGACTGACTCCAATTTTGAAAGAAGTTATACTGTGGGTAAAATGCTATCGAATAGCATCATGTGCTAAAGAGACATCTTTTATGAAAGGGAGAGTCAACTAATGCAGCAAACTGCATTATTATCTTATGAAATTGCCACAGCCACCCCAACCTTCAGTAACCACTACCCTGATTGGTCAGCACCCTAAATTGTAGCAAGACCCTCTACCAGCAAAAAGATTATGACTTGCTGAAAGCTGAGATGATTGTTAGCATTTTTTAGCAATAAATATTTTTAATTAAGGTATGTTTTTTAGACAATTCTATTACACATTTAACAGACTACAGTATAGTATAAACACAGTCTTTTTTTTTTTTTAAAGAGATGGGGTCTCATGCTGTCATCCAGGCTGGAGTGCAGTGGTACAATCACGACTCACTGCAGCCTGAAACTCCTGAGCTCAAGTGATCCTCCCAAGTAACTGGCACTACAGGCAAAACGTATAACTTTTATATCCAATGGGAAACAAAAACATGTGTGTTACTCACTCTATTGTGATATTCAGTTTACTGTAGTGATGTGGAACTAAGCCCACAATATTCCTGTGGTATGGCTGTACAGTATAAGAATCACCTGAAGAGTTTATTAAAACAGCTTGCTGGACCCCCTCCCTTAGAGATTCAGATTCAGTAGATCTGGGTTGGAGGTCAAGAATTTGTGTTTCTTTCTTTTTTTTTTTTTTTTGAGATGGAGTCTCGCTCTGTAGCCCAGGCTGGAGTGCAGTGGCCAGATCTCAGCTCACTGCAAGCTCCGCCTCCCGGGTTCACGCCATTCTCCTGCCTCAGCCTCCTGAGTAGCTGGGACTACAGGCGCCCGCCACCTCGCCCAGCTAGTTTTTTGTATTTTTTAGTAGAGACGGGGTTTCACCGTGTTAGCCAGGATGGTCTCGATCTCCTGACCTCGTGATCCGCCCATCTCACCCTCCCAAAGTGCTGGGATTACAGGCTTGAGCCACTGCGCCCGGCCAAGAATTTGCGTTTCTAACAAGCTCCCAGCTGAGGCTGAGGCTGCCGGCCATTCAACATACTACCAAGTAGCACTGGCATAGAGAGATCCCCGGAATAAAATTTACCTACTTGTGTGTGTGTGTATGTGTGTGTGTGTGTGTGTATATATGCATATACATATATAGACAGTCTTGCTCTGTGGCCCAGACTGGAGTGCAGTGGTGTGATCTCGGCTCACTGCAACCTCCGCCTCCCAGCTTTCAAGCATTCTCATGCCTTAGCCTCCTGAGTAGCTGGGATTACGGCCTGCGCCACACCACCTGGCTAGTTTTTGCATTTTCAGTAGAGATTGGATTTCACCATGTTGGCTAGGCTGGTGTTGAACTCCTGGCCTCAAGGGATCCACCTGCCTTGGCCTCCCAACGTGCTGGGATTACAGGTATGAGCCACCATGCCCAGCCCCTATTTGTATATCACAATAGTGAGATGACTACTTTTCAACTTTCTTCTTTGTATTTTTTAGGTATTTAAATTTTTTTTACAATGAATGTTCCATCTTTACCCAAACAATAACATCATTATTGTAAAGAAAGTTAAAAGCAAGAAACATTAACATTTTTTACAACTACATTTTGTAGAAAAGCTTTCTCTGTGACCTTTAGTTTTTCTTTCTTCCTCTGAAAAGCTGAATCGTGTTTAATTAAACTCTCTCAAAAGTATCGAGTTTTTGTCTACAAAGTGGCAAAACTGGCTATGATGAAATAAACTGATATTTGCTATTTCTAATAAAAAGCATACAATATATTTTTCTTTCTTACCAGATTCAAATAATATTTAACACCAACATATTAGTCCAAGTCCTATCATCACTCAGATTTATCAGAAAGGTATGAAAAACCTATGCCTACTATAAGGACCAAAATAGCCTAATTCAATACTACTTTGTAAACATGGGGATGATGTTATTATGTAATTGTTTTAAGTACAATAACCACTGATCACATCTGAACCCTCAGGATACTTCAGTATTTCTTTTGGACAACTATGACCTGTTAGTAAATTACCCCCAAATACTTTAATGGAGTTTCACAAATTGCCCTAATGCCAGAGACCCAGATTTAAAAAATAGTAATAATGGTATGGGTGAGATTCACAGAACAAGCACTAACTGTTATGCAAACTGAAAATAAAGATTTTATCTAAAAGTTATTTGGGGAAAATAAGCAGATTTTATCAAGAATTGGAGCTTGGTAAGAAGGTAACAGAAACCATTGTTAGAAACAGGTTGACTCTGTAGCTTTCCATAGTAGAGTTTAGAGTTTCTTGTCATGATTCCCTTATCAATGCAGTCTAATAACTACTTACACAGCACTTACATTGTATTAGGTATTATAAGTAATCTACAGATGATTTAAAGTATATGGGAGGATGTGCATAGGTTATAGGCAAATACTACACCATTTTATACAAGGGACTTGAACATTCATAGATTTTGGTATCCTCAGAGGTCCTGGAACTAATATCCCATGGATGCCAAGGGACAACTGTACTCAGAGGTAGAACGTCTCTGCTTTTCCTACATGTCCTATTTTTAACAACTTCTGTTCTTACAAATAATCCTAAGTCAATCAATAAAACTTCAAATTCTATTAACAGCTTAAAAGTACCAAGCAATACTGTGATCATTCATTCATCTGCCAGAGAAGATGACAACCGAGTACTTTTCCTCTTTTAAACCAAAAAAAGTTTTAACCCTAAGGAAAGCTTTAATACTCATTTTAGATATTCCTCTAATACATCTATTTATAATATATCACAGAACTATATTCTGGTTATTAATAATCTCACTTCTTACCAGGATCTGCTAATCCAGTGGTCTCTAACAGTATGTAATCAAATTTCCCCTTCTTCTGCATCAAATTCTCAATGGCTCTAAGGCCACTGTCCCTGGAGAATACCAAAACATAATTTACAGTTGATTACCTAAATATTTTGAAGTGATTATTATACACATTTTAAAACATATTCAACAACTCGAGACAAAAGTATCCTTAGGAATGTGAAAATTTAACTCACTACTAACCTAACAAAATGTCTGTCCCATATTTACCAGTGAGAAAACAATAGATGCATATATATAATAGGTAAAAAGAAATCATATACATAATAATACTTTATTAAAATTAAAAGCAGAGGAAACTTTATCTGACCAAGTCAGTATCTTTTTATAGCTTCATGAAATTTTAAAAAACCAATATTCAAAATAATGATAAAATTTATTAACTATAGTAGTTTAATATAATAGCTAAAGGGACACTGATATTATATACCACTTAATTCTATTTTGCATTAGGATACAAGGTTTTAATCTCCCTTTTTTCTTATTTTATCAAAAGTGAAGGAAAATACTTAATAGATTACATTTTGGTTGTTTAAGAGTCTGTTATAATTTCATCCTTGCCAATACATTTGAAACAAAGTCAAATACCTAGGGGGGTAAATGATGCCGAAGAGATTTAATTCACCAGAATACACAAAATTAACAATACAAGCAATCATTTTTATAATTCATTCAACAAATACTTGAGTGCTACTATGTGTTGGGTAACTCTTATAGGGTCTATGGTAGACTAGTGAACAGACACTGTTCTTGGAAACTTAACTAGTGGAACATAATGTAAGGTTTTTCTCTTTTTTGACAGTCATTTACTTTTTGTTTTTATAAGGTTGAACACTTGGGAATATGACCGATGACGTATTAATTCAGAATAATCATTTTTTACATAGGAGACTTTCATGCACTAGAGATTAATTAAATAAGCCCTGACATCAAAAGCAATAAAAACTCAATAAAAGGACCAAAACATTTGAGCAGATAGAAAAGACAGCAAGAAACACTTTAAGAAAATGCTTCCTAATAAGTTTATTTTCTATAAACTTTCTACTTGTTAAAAAATACAATGAAGCAAACTGTGTAAATTCAGTTAAATTACTCAAGAAAATTAAAGCTGGAAATATAATCTAAACATTTCTAGTAAACCACAGACATAGTAAACACATTCCTCACTTCACTGAACAGCAGAGGCAACCGTTCCTAAGTTCCAGCCACTCTTCATAGAGCTCTCCACCTTGGCTGACAGCTAAGGATTTCTCCAGTGCACTTCCTAGAATAATTAACAAACAGCACTCTTTACCTTATGTTCATTAGCCAACAAAAAACAAAGATAAGGATAACTCAGTAATGGAGATCCTAAAGCAGAAACAGAATTTTATAACATATTTTTTCATTTTATTCATGCAGTCTCGAATCTAAATTACAGTACACTATTTTAGCTTTTATTTAAGATGACTTAAGCCCTTAAAAAGACACATCCTAAACTGATAAACATACCTACTTTCTTCTCAGGCCTCTTACTTGGCCACCCCCATTTCTTAATAAAGTAGCTATCTTGAAGGCATTTTATTCTTGTTCAGGGTAAACTTTCTAAATAAACTAGTATGTTTTATATACTGGACTTTGTATGCCCTTCAACCTCTTAAGAGGTTTATCTTTTTCTTTTCACTCTTCTAAATTGTTTCTGTTAGACAAATGGCTGAATATTCCCAATGAGTAAAAACCCCTAGTTCATCTTGAGGAAGGTTTTTGGCCAGTGTATCATGTGCTCATTTAAAAATTAAACTTATAGGGAGGCCGAGGCAGGCGGATCACGAGGTCAGGAGATGGAGATCATCCTGGATAACACGGTGAAACCCCGTCTCTACTAAAATTACAAAAAATTAGCCGGGCATGGTGGGGGGTGCCTGTAGTCTCAGCTACTTGGGAGGCTGAGGCAGGAGAATAGCGTGAACCCGGGAGGCGAAGCATGCAATGAGCTGAGATCGCTGGCACCACTACACTCCAGCCTGGGCGACAGAGCGAGACTCCAAAAAAAAAAAAGAAAATTAAACTGATAGGCCGGGTGCCGTGGCTCACGCCTGTAATTCCAGCACTTTGGGAGGCCGAGGCGGGCAGATCATCTGAGGTCAGGAGTTCGAGACCAGCCTAGCCAACATGGGGAAACCCCATGTCTACTAAAAATACAGAAATTAGCCAGACGTGGTGGCGGGTGCCTGTAGTCCCAGCTACTGGGGAGGCTGCGACAGGAGAACTGTTTGAACCCGGGAGGCGGAGGTTGCAGTGAGCCAAGACTGTGCCACTGCACTCCAGCCTGGGCAACAGCTTGGGTGACAGAGCGAGACTCCCCAATCTCAAAAAAAAAAAAAATTGAACTTTTAGTTAAATTCACATATTTTCCTAGCCATACTTACTTAAGAAAGAATAAACTATATTTGAAATGCTTGTTATCTATAAGAATTATTTTAAATGTTTTACTTTTCCTCTAATAAAGAAATATACCAAACGGTGAAGAGTTCTAAAAGTCCAGTAAGCAAATGAGCCCCCATAAAATTGAGTAGTTTTACACTTCCATAGTTTTTATCATATTTCAGCTAGGTATTAATAAAGAGCTTCTAAAGGGGTTGCTACAGAATTCAGACTACATACAAAACATTAATGAAACATGAAGGAAAGTGTTAAGAATGCCGTGAAAAATAAAATTGCGAAAATGATCCAGGAAAAAATAAAGAAAATAGTAAGAATAAATGTAATCAGTGTGCAATAGGTTATTTAATAAGATGATGGAAAAAAACAGTCTGTTATTAGAAATCTCAGGATTTTTGCCTAAAAAGCACTTTTCTCTATAGTTTATTAAAACTAGAAATCGAATATAACAGGTTTCCCATCCTGTTCATAAAACCTAGCTTTTTTACTTTTTACAACTGAAAAAAATAGTACGTTTTAAAAGAAATTGTTTAATAGATATTGTTTTTTGGCTAGAAGTGAGCTTTGATTACAATTCATACTTATGAAGAAAAACTCCTATAAAGATAATAGAAGTATTGTGTCTAGCACTATTTTTTTAACTACAGTTTAATATTTGAGTTGAGAAGCTAAGCACACTTATTTTCACAGATAATTTAAGATACATGAGCATAAAGACCATATGTTTATCTTATTTTTAAAATCTTGAGTTTTAACTGCATTGCAGATAATAAACATTAAACAAAGTAAACTTAGAAGCATTTTCAATTATTTTTCATGAGTTGCAATAAAGTCCATACAGAAGTGTCTTTCTAGTTCCTAAAAAAAACATTTTTTGGCTGGGCGTGGTGGCTCATGCCTATAATCCCAGCACTTTGGGAGGCTGAGGCAGGCAGATTATGAGTCCAGGAGCTCAAGACCATCCTGGACAACATGGTGAAACCCCATCTCTACTAAAAATACAAAAATTATCTGGGTGTGGTGGCGCGCGCCTGTAATCCCAGCTACTCGGGAGGCTGAGGCAGGACAATCACTTGAACCCAGGAGACAGAGGTGGCAGTGAGCTGAGACTGTGCCACTGCACTCCAGCCTGGCGACACAGAGAGACTCCATCTCAAAAATAAAAATAAAAAATAAAAAAACCGTTTTTTCATACGTCTAGATTTTTACTTCTGGAGTCATTTATTTCATGTAAAAATCTAGTTTAATTCTATTAATAAGAATTCCAAAGTTACACAAAATAAAATTTTATTAAAACTAATTTCAGTATTTTCAACCCATATAAATCTTAACAGAAATTAATCTAATTTTTCCAAAGCTATCCACATCAGTATAATACCTTGCATTTTCATTTTTAAACATGGAATATCAACTCACCAGAGGAAGAAAGTCACATAAAATCTTGCAACATGACATTTATTGAACTTTACTTACCTTCCCCAAATTCATTTAAAATGACTGCTACTCTTTTACTATGTTGCTCTGTCAAAATATAGTTCAGAAGTGTTGTCTTCCCAGCACCTACAAAACATTTTTTGTAAATAAAAAATTCAAAATAATTTTAAAGATATGAAAAAGATATAAAGAATCCTAATGTTTTTGAGAATTTGCATGCTATTTTTCATATATTATTTAAGTACAGTATAGAACATCCTAGAGGATAAGATTAAAGCACCCTTTGAAACCTATTGCAAAATACTTTATGTAGACATACAATTTTATAAATATTTACAAATACTCCTACAAGTTGAAACAGTTTCTTCAACCTAGCCTAACGTTTCCTAAAATTTACACACAATGATCTTTTATTTATAATGACCTTTTATTTCAACATTAACCAGAGGCAAATTCAGGCTGAGTATATGGCTACTTATAGTATGCTTTAAACAATCTATAAAAGTTTTTATGAGATAAGAAATAGAGGCAGGTAGTGTCAACAACGGACAGAATGTTCAGTAAAGATAAATTCATAGAGCTATACCAACTTTATCCAGCAGGTGGCATGTGAAACCTAATATGTCAATCTTGAGTAGAAGAGTCTTGTGAACCATACACACTAAAGTTCATAGAGGAAAAAAATAAAACCCTAACTGCATAGTATTGTAGTTCAATTGTATGACTATATCATTTCTTTATCTTTTTTTGTTGGACATCATTTCCAGTCTTTTACTATTACAGTGCTGCTAAAAACTTTTACATGTTGGTGATATACATGTCTTCTGAAATATATTAAGTTTTCTAGTATACAACTAGATCTTCCTATAACTAGGAAGATTTTACGAAGTATTAGGGTATTAATATCTTTGAGGTCATATTCCTTTCAAAGCTTTTTAAGAGATGGAGGCTTACATTTAGAGTACTTTAGGAGGCTCAACATCACAAAAGTATGAAGTATAGAATGGAAGAGAGAGACTTTGGGCAATGAGAAAAATCTTAAAATCAGTCCAAGATTGAGACAGAGGCCCTGAACATGAGAGTTTCACATGGCACTGATGTGAAAACTGAAAGGAAAGGGTGAACGTAAGAAATCTCCTAAGAGAAGACTTATTAGGGCTTTTTAACCATATTATGAAGAAAAACACTTTAAGACATAGTTCATTCATTCCAAGGTTTCTAATATGTAACAGATTTATGCTGGGCCTTGTGAAAAAGTGAACAAGACAGCCTCTGCCTTCACAGAGCTTAGAAATATCAAGGGAAGCGGGGAATGGAGGGAAATTCAGTGAATAAGGAGGCAATTCTGTCACAGGATGACATATTCAATAGGAGATGTACGAAATGCTACGGAGAACCTAAAAGGGACATCTAGCCAGAGGAGTCACAGTAAAAAAGTACCTATTCCAAGGGGCAAAAATACTTGGCACCTTTGAAGTAACATTAGTTCATTGTGCAGGGCCAATTTGGCAGGCTGGAAAGGTTAGCAAGATCCAGATCCTACAGGTCCTTGTAATTCATGTTAAGGAATTTGAACTTTAACCCATATGGACGCCACAGAAAGGTGTGACGCAATCGGACCGACATCAAGATTATTAAGGCTAATTAAGGCAAGGAATAAATTAAAGGTCAACAAGACTCCAGATTAGTCAGGAGGCTTTTAGAGTATTCCAAATGGTTGGGATCACAGGAGCAGGATTTGGGGGGATGGTAACGGATGAAGTTTCAGACATGTTAAGCTTTAAGTTGTAGGACATCAAAATAGAAATTACACAGATGTGTAGCTAAAGATGGACAAAAGGGGAAGGAGGAGGGAGCCTTAAAAAGAAGCCAGAGAAGCAGGTGGAAAAATCAGAAGAAAAATGTAATAGAAGTCAACGGAACAGTGCTTCAAAAAGGGAAAATGGTCAGTGATAGGAGTGAAACTATCCCTAGATTCAGCAACAGGTTTGCTGGTATTAGTCCTCACTCCTGAGCTTCAGATCATTTTCTCCAATGATCAGCTGATCTACCGGTGAGCAACACATGGGAAAGGCCCGAGGGGCACGTTTGAAATACATTGTTTTGGACAAGAAATTTGTTCATCTTCTCAGTAGAGCAGCCTCTGAATAACTGGGGCAATGCCAAAAATCCATTCCTTTATGAAATTACTTTCGAGCAAAAAACGGGAATAAACTTACAGTCTACAAAGTTAAAAAAAAAAAAAAAGTTCGTATTTTTACATAAAAGGTCATGAGGTGGCCCAAGTCCGTACCTGTCTCTAGCAACACCTAGGAATATTATTTCTCTGAAACAGTACCATTGTATTTACATTTCTTAACTTTTTTCAAACTTTTAATACAGTCATATATTTGTTCTAGGCCTTTTATTTAACAGTAAGGTTTAAAAATATATTTCTCAAACTTTTCCAGTAAGAAATTTCTACTGTAAGTGCATAAATCGCCCTTCACGAAACTACCAGGTTCACAAACTTGTGGTTTCGAGTATCCCTGTACACTCATAAACGTTCTTAGTTTGAGAAATAGTCTTGGAGGACAGAGATTTTATTCTTACTTCCTATGCAGCGGTTTACAAACAGACCTCAAAAAAATAAAAAAATAAAAAAAGGTGTTTGAGATAGGAGCACTTCCCGCTAACTGGCTGGAGGACTTTGGCTCGTGGGGAAGCGGAATCTACTGAGGAAAGCCCCACATGTCGGGCATTTTACACACGGGACGTCCTTTAATGGCAATAGGTAGGTGGTTCCGGCCCTATTTCACAGGTGACAGGTATTTTTGCCATTTTCAGGTGAGGTGGATGAGCGTCAGGAAAGTAAGATAGCTTGCTAAGAGGTCACAGAGATAATCAGGGGGGCGTGTCTGAGCTTCAAAGCCTTGTTTCAAAGGCTAATTTCGATCTCACTTGAGACGTGGGAATCTAACGCAGAGGGGACCGGGCATCACTAAACTCCCAAGATGAGAGGGAACCCATACCAGGAGCAAGTGACCCAGCCCCTACCTCAAAGCCATTTGCTCTTGATCATGAGGCCCCAATGCCTCAGGAGAAGAGGCACCGGCAGCCCCCAAAATCCCAGGACACCAGAGTTCACGGCATTTTGTGACCGGGATGGTTAGTTACCTAAATACCCGGTGATAATTGTGACTGGGATCTTGGCGCCGAGGCCAGACTTTTCCTCCTCCTCGCTTTGCTTCGTCTCAATGGGAACCAATTCAGGACAATCTTCCTCCGCAGGATCCTCTTCCTCATCCACAGATCCGACAGTCGGTAACATTCCGGCCTACAGCACGTCCGTACCTCCGCTGAACCGCTGGGACCAACACTTCATACCGCAGCCGCGCACGCCCAGCACGCCACTCCAGGCCTGGCCCGGGCGTGACGTCATCACACCGCGACGCTAGTTGATCCCGCCCCGATTACCTGGGCTCTGGACAAGAACTGCCTCTTCCCTTAGCCGCACCCCCCAGGGAGGTGGTCTCTCCCCGACGGAAGCTGGACACGCCCCTGGGCGTGTTCTGTAAACCTGAGCGACGCTGCGGAGAGTCCTTAGGGCGCACTGACCACCTGTCTGAAGGTGTCACAGGCGCCTATAGCCTTAATAAGCTACTGGCTGTGGGTAGGGCTGAGGCCAGCCTGCTGGAAATCTGGAGTGGGTAGCCTGACCTAACCAGTTCCCACAGGGCGTAGACTTTATCAACCTGACCTTTTAGTCTCGTTTTAAAAAAAAAAGTTTTAATTCATAGGGGAAAGAATGGAAGATTATAACATTACAATTTTAATTGTAATTTTTATACCTGAAGGATAACCAGTGACACTTTTTTCTTTTTTTATTATTACATATTATATAGGTAATTCCAAATTTTTGGTATTCATGCATCACTTTTATTTACTTTTTTCTCATTATTTATTTGGATCTCAGGTAACCTAAGTTCATTAATTATATCTGCTGGTTAATGACACTCCCATTACTAATCCATAGTAGCCCTCCTTTCTAATATAAATTTATAGTGAACTTCTTTGATCTGATCCCTAACCTAGAACATTACCAGTGAGTTACATGTACCTGCGTGCACCAACCCTGCTTCCAATCCACAGCCTGTCCTGTAAGATAGTAACAACAATCATGAATTGGTTTTGGATTGCCAATCATTCCGTCTTTTCTTTTTAGTTTTATCACATATATCACGTATGTACTTAGATAATATGTTGTTTAATTTTGGGTGTTTTTGAACTTCATAAAATTATCCATATACTATATAAACTCCTGAGGCTTGCTATATCTTTCAGCATCACTGCTGTCTTGTATTCTATTGTGTGGCTACAGGGCAATTTATTCATTTCCTCTCAATTGTTCGAGGTTTTGCTCTTATGATCAGGGCTGCTACGAACATTTTTCCTGATGTATGTGTGTGCAACTTTCTCTTGGGAGTCTGTGTAAGAGTTGAATTGCTGGGTCCTAGGTTATTCAAATGTTATACTTTGCAAGGAAGTGCACAATTATTTTTCAAAATGTTTGTACAAATTGATACATTTTCCCAGCAAATTATAAGAGATCTCATTGGTCTGTATGTCAGTATTATCAGGCCTTAATTTTTCACCAATCAGTTGAGTACAAAAGAAGACTTCATTGTGATCTTCATTTGCATTTCCTTGATTACTAACAAGATTGAGAACGTTTTCATGTGTTTTGACAATATTTAATTCTTAGAATGACCCTGTGAAGTGTTATCCCTCTTTCAAACATGAGGCACCAAGAGTTACTTGTCCAGGTTAGGTCATAAAAATCTATCTGATGCACAAATAGAATGTTTTACTACTATCCTGGTGCCAAATAAAAGGTTGACTTTTCCTTCCTTCTCTGAAATTCCCCATAAAATATACTGTGTGTATTCCATTAGTTCTACTGATAAGGATATATAACTTGAAAGTTTTCTTTGCGGTATTTATCACACCTTTTGCAGAACACAGTTAAGACAGGGGGTTTATATTTGTGCAAATGAGTATAATATATTCACACATACACTCAGTCTGAGAAATCAGGACTTGAATGCTTTGCCAGCTTTGACAATGTAATCATTAACCACCTGAGGAAGAAATGAGGCAAATACCTTAGGCATGGTGGTTCAGTTCACTTTATTCTACCAAAGGAGAAAAGCTGTGATGGGCAGCCCAAAATAGATTGTGAACCTAAACACAATGGTTCACAAGCTTTTTCATTTCAGGAATGCTATGAAGTATTGATTTTTTTTTGACAACCTAAAGGAAGGAGTAACATTGCACCCACAGGCATCACACTATTTGCTTGATGTCCTTTCAGCACTGCATTACTGCCTGAATAGTAGCTATGACAGCCCTCACCACCTTCTTTTACATATTTTTTAAAGTACATTATTGTGGGTTCCCAATATGGCACTGGCTGAATGTTATGCTAAAATCCTTCTTTCTGTTTTTTGAGACAGGGTCTCACTCCGTCGCCCAGCATGGAGTGCATTGGCACGATCACAGCTCACTGCAGTCCTAAACTCCTGGGCTCAAGTTATCCTCCCACCTCAGGCTCCCAAGTAGCTGGGACTCCAGTCATATGCCATTACATCTGGCTAATTTTTGGTGGTTTTTTTTTGGTAGAGACAGGGTCTCACTATGTTGTCCAGTCTGGTCTAAAGTCTCATCTCTAACAATGAGCAACCTGTAACCTGTGAGGCCAGCTCAGTCAAGTTGACCTAATAGCATTATTGTAACAGTATGTAGCCTCAGTCAGAGCAAAATAAGTTTTACACATTGGCCAAAAATTAAATGCACCACAAATATCTATCAACTGATAGACAACCAAAATATGACAAATGGATAAACAAAATATGATCTATCCATACAATGGAAAATTATTTGGCAATAAACAGGAAAAAGGACTGATACCTGCTACAAAATGAATCAATCTTGAAAACATTATGGTAAGTGAAAAAAGCTATTCACAAAAGACCACATGTTGTATGATTCCATTTATATGAAATATCTAAAATAGGCAAATCTATGGAGACAGAAAGTACATTAATGGTTCGCAGAGTGGAGGGCTGGGGAGAGACTACAATGGTTTTTGGGCGGTGATGAAAATGTTCTAAAATTGATTATGGTGATGGTAGTACAACTCTGATTATACTGAAAACCATTAAATTGTACACTTTAAATTGGTGAATTGTATCATATGTGAAATTTATCTCAATAAAGCTGCTATTCTTAAAAGAAATAAAGGCCTATCTGTGCATCAAAATGGGGTGCCTGTGTGCATTTGTAGAGAAACACTGTCTTCAGCAGTTTCAAGTTCTGGCCTTAGGTACAAGTATAAAGATTACAGCTTGATAAAATTTTTCCTTTAGTCTGTTCCATATTCCTCTTCAGTCAAATTTTTATCCATGGATTCTGTGGAGTCCTGCCATTTTATTTTCTCAGATAGATTTATAATCTCAGTTCTCCCAAAATAGCTGGGCATGACTTTTTATTTTTATTTCTTTTTTCTTTTCTAGATGGAGTCTTGCTCTGTTGCCCAGGCTGGAGTGCAGTGGCATGATCTTGGCTCACTGAAACCTCTGCCTCCCGGGTTCAAGCGATTCTCCTGCCTCAGCCTCCTGAGCAGCTGGGATTACTACTACTCCCACCACCACGCCCGGCTAATTTTTGTATTTTTAGTAGAGACGAGGTTTCACCATGTTGGCCAGGCTGGTCTTGAATTCCTGACCTCATGATCTGTCTACTCAGCCTCCTAAAGAGCTGGGATTACATGTGTGAGCCACTGCGCTGGGCTTTTCTTTTTTTTTTTTTTAAACTTATAAGAGGGTTGTCTATTCTGAGTGAGGCTTTCTCATTGTTAAATTTAAAATACCTTTTTAAATAAGTATGAAATTTCTTCATTATAATATTTTAGGATCTATTACAGTTTCTGATGTAACTTAAAAATTCCTCCTCATTTAGCTTTGCTATTTTGTTTCATCTCATTTACTTTAGGTTAAAACAACAACAATAACAATAATAATAATGTGTTGAGCCTCTAAGCATCTGATAGGCACTGCCTTAAGCACATTAAATGCATTATCCCACTTAACTCTCCAAGGTAAATACTATTTGTTTGCCAATTTTATAGATGAGGAAATTGAGGCTTAGAAAAGACAAATACCTTGCTCGAAGTCATACAATCAGTAAATGGCAGCCCTTGGGCTCAATCCAAATCTGCTTGACACTAAATCTCATGCTCTTTTAAACCAGAAGACCTGCAAACTTTTCTGTAAAACTAGATGATAAATATCTTAGTCTTTACAGATCAAAAAGCAAATTTAAGGACATTGTGTAGGTACTTATATAATAAGAGAGAAATCGAATGTCTACAAGTTTGAAATTTGAATTTCTGTATTAAACAGAGGCCACTGTTTTGGACTGAGCTCCTGCACTAGTCCCAAGTAGACCAGACCAAACCAAAATGGAGTCACTCATGCTAAGCACCACAAAATCGAACTAAAACTTTAAAAAGCAGGTCCCAAAATAGACGAGATTTTTTTCTTCTCCTGAAAACAGGAGATTCCAGTATAATAAGGAAGTCCCCTCTGCTCTATCCCTTACAGAAAAGTAATCCGAAGTAACAACAGATTACTTACAAAAAACTAATCTTGGCTGGACACAGTGGCTCATGCCTGTAATCCCAGCACTTTGGAAAGCCAAGGCGGGTGGATCACCTGAGGTCAGGAGCTCAAGACTAGCCTGGCCAACATGGCAAAACCCTGTCTCCACTAAAAATACAAAAATTAGCTGGGTGTGGTGGCACACGCGTGTAGTCCCAGCTACTTGGGAGACTGAGGCAGGAGAATCACTTGAACCCGAGAGGTGAGGTTGCAGTGAGCCAAGATCATGCCACTGCACTCTAGCCTGGATGACAGGGTGAGACTCCATCTCAAAAAAAATAAAAAAGTAATCTGATGTTAACCAATCCGTTTTTTTTTTTTTCCTATTCTGTCTCCTTGTTCCCACCTTACAAAACCCAGTGTTCTGCTATTTTCCAATGGGATTAGAGACGAAATAACTCTATTTATGATGATAAAAAGTGATGTCAATGCCTAAAGTTTTGGGCAACCTCAAAATTAATCATCCTTTCAAAATTGAGAGGTTGACCAAAAGGAGGAAACGTTAAATTCACTGTGTCCTAAAGCTGCCTCCTTACATATTTTAAGTTTGCCCTAAAGGTTTCCCAGTACATAAAAAACTATAACTCAACTTGATATGTAAAACGGACTGTAACCTACTCTTGTAACAAGTAGTGAGTCTCAGCCAGTCACAGCAGCCGAACTTCAGCCAACACAGGCAGCCAACTCTTCAAACCAGGTTCAAATAAGGTAAATGCCCAGCTGTAACCAACCCTAGTCTGGTTCTGGGGGCTGCCTAATTCACAAATCATTCTTTGATCAATTAACCTCTAAAGATTTCCTTTCAACACATATAATTTTCACATCATGAAATAATAGTCTTCTTTACTTTTTTTTCCAGTGTATTAAAAATGTAAAACCCATTTGCAGGCTATACAATAAATGGTAGCAGTTTCCCAACTTCTGATCTAAGCTAATATAATATACTGTTTTCTTTTTTTTTTTTTTTTTTTTTGAGACGGAGTCTCGCTCTGTCGCCCGGGCTGGAGTGCAGTGGCCGGATCTCAGCTCACTGCAAGCTCCGCCTCCCGGGTTCACGCCATTCTCCTGCCTCAGCCTCCCGAGTAGCTGGGACTACAGGCGCCCGCCACCTCGCCCGGCTAGTTTTTTTTGTATTTTTTAGTAGAGATGGGGTTTCACGGTGTTCGCCAGGATGGTCTCGATCTCCTGACCTCGTGATCCGCCCATCTCGGCCTCCCAAAGTGCTGGGATTACAGGCTTGAGCCACCGCGCCCGGCCAATATACTGTTTTCTTAAGCAGAATTAAATGAAATTTTGCAAAATTGGATCCTCCTTGCTATTTTAAACTCAGTTTGTAAATCATTCACCATTAAAACAATCCTGGACCCTCAAAGGGTTAGGTACCACTGTTACCATAGTGCTAATATTCAGAGGAAGATCTGAAGCTGAGAAGCTTAAACTTTTTTCCCAAGGGCACTAATACCTGGCCTGGGAAAGACCTAATTAAGGTGAAACTTGAGTCTTTGCATTGTAGTAAGAGTCCTCCTAGGTGGGAGAAGAGCAGAGCAGATAAGCTCTTAAACTGTCTGGATTTCAGCAGCTCAGCTTTTTGACAATAACCTTGCCATATGTCCTTTGGCACAATTCCCTACTAATTCCCTGCTAGTCCCCTTTGCTTCATTTTTCTCTCTTGAATAGTTAAGTTAATCACCATAAGAAAAAGAACTGTAGCTATATCCAAATAAGAAGAAAGCTAAAAATAATACCAACTTGGTTTTGTTTTTTGTTTTTTTTCTTTCTCATTTTTGCAACTTCCTGCAAAGGAAACGACATACTAGTGGCCAGCAATAGCTACTGGTTTAGAGGAAAGGAAACTGAGAGTTTCAACAGTAACCCAGTTCCTCTTATCTAGCTGTGGCAAGTAAATAAATAAAATATTTTTAAATGTTTAAAATTTATCAGTTTATTTAACATTTTTCATTGGGTACATATAAACTTGTTGGAAACATATCTAAAAGACCAGAGGCCAATGGCTTGTATTCTTGTGACTGCTTTGGTTAAGGTAGAATATCAATATTCAAGTGTCATACAGTCCTCTTTTAAGATATACAACCACTGTAAGGACAGGAAAGAATATTTCCTCTCCAGAATATTATTGAAGATGACTAGCAGGTGAAAAATGTGCATTTCAATGTTTTTAGGAGCTGTGATATTAAGGGCTGTAAGTAACATTGTTTGAATTCATTATCTTTGGTGATTAAAATAAATCTTAGCTTACAATTGAGTCACTTGTAAGTCAGCTTGCCATGAAATAAAAAGAAAAAAAAAAGAAAACACCATTCAAAGCCCTCAAGCTGATGAGTTGAGTGGTGCACCATTCTCTCTAACAGAAACTACATTTTAGATACTATAGGAGTGGGCAGAATGACAGGAGTAGAAGTTGGGCAAAATGAAAAAAAAATGTTTTGCAATGATTGATGGTGTAATAGTTTAGGAGAGAGTCTACATAATTTCTTCTATTGTCATTAGAAATTTCAAACTGACATTTGTGGCTATAAGTTTCACTTTCTAGTTTTTATAGTGTTAGAGAAGCATATTCCAAAAATCCATAGGCACCTGCTCATAATTCCTTAAATGTAAGTAAAAGGCATGAAACAAATGATCCATCTCCATTCTTCCTTCCCCTTTCTAGTCCCTCAAAGAGTGTTTAATCATACTTTATTGAAATACCATGCTACTGGCAAAGCCAGGTCTTTCTGGCTTCAAGACCAGGGTCTTTTGAGTCTTATAGCTCTGTCTCTCAGTCATTGTCTTAGACCTTTTGTGCTGCTATAACAAAATATCCAATACTGGGTAATTTATAAATAATAGAAATTTATTTCTCACAGTTCTGGAGGCTATGAAGTCCAAAATCAAGGTGCCAGGAAGTTTGTGTCTAGTGAGGGCTGGTCTCTGCTTCCAAGATGGTACCTCAAAAGCTGTGTCCTCCTGAGTGGATGAACACTGTGTGTTCAACTGGTAGAAGGAGACAAAAATAAACTTCCACATTGTTTAAGTTTCTGTTTATGCCACTGAAACTAATCCTAACCAACTTATTTGATTAATTGTTTTTTAAATAATATAAGTAGGCTGTGCACAGTGGCTCATGCCTGTAATACAAGCACTTTGGGAGGCTGAGGGGAAAGGATCTCTTGAGGCCAGGAGTTCAAGGTCAGCCTGGGCAACACAGCAAGACCCTGTTTCTACAAAAATTTTGAAACTTAGTTGGGCATAGTGCCATGCACCAGTAGTCTCAGCTACTCAGGAGGCTGAGGTGGGAGGATCACTTGAGCCTAGGAGCTCGAGGTTACAGTGAACTATGATCATAGCACTGCACTCCAGCCTGGGTGACAGAACAAGACCTTGTTTCTTATTTTAAAAAATTTAAAAATATATATATACACACACACATATATACTATTTATATATAAATTATATATTATATCTGAATGTATTATAATTATAAAAAATTCAAACAGTAGAAAAGTATTAGGGTAAAATGTGGAGTCTCTTTCACTAACCTCAGTTTTACTTCCCTTCACCAATATTATATAAACACTGTGAGCAATTTAATAGACATAGGTCCAGATTTTTTTGGTCCAATATTATGTTTGCCCCTGGCGTGTTAGATATTTTTCTGTAGGAGAAGCAAGATTCCTCCTGAAAGAATATTCCTGTTTAGACTAAGTCTTATGTATATGAATATATGTATTTGCATACATGTGCATTCATGAAATTATAACAGAAATGTACATTTGATACATATGTGGTTTTGGTTTAATAAATAGGAACATACATAGGTTTTGCTCTGGAGATTGCTTTCTTCATTTGACAATATGCACTGATACTCTTTCCTTCTCACTAGAATTAGAAATACATCATTCATCTTTTTTTTTTTTTTTTTTTTTGAGACGAGGTTTCGCTCTTGGTGTCCAGGCTGGAGCACAATGGTGAGATCTTGGCTCACTGCAACCTCTGCCTCCCAGGTTCAAGCGATTCTCTTGTCTCAGCCTTCCAAGTAGCTGGGATTACAGGCGCCTGCCACAACACCTGGCTAATTT
This sequence comes from Papio anubis, assembly GCF_008728515.1. NCBI lineage: Eukaryota > Metazoa > Chordata > Mammalia > Primates > Cercopithecidae > Papio > Papio anubis. Next base: position 29,138,616 of record NC_044988.1, read on the forward strand.
TTGTTTTTTAGTAGAGACGGGGTTTCACCACGTTGGCCAAGGTGGTCTTGAACTCTTGACATCAGGTAATCCACCCGTCTCGGTCTGGGACCGAGTGCTGGGATTACAAGCGTGAGCCACCGCACCCGGTCATACATCATTCATTTTTTTTTTTTTTTTTTTTGGATTAATGCTTCAGAGTAAATTCTTTAAGTTCCTAGGCAGGTTTTACAGATCTCTTTCATCCATGATAAATGGTTGCTAAATTATGATTCTGCAAAAGTAATCCCGTAAACAGACATCCAGGTAAATTTTACAACCAGTGAAATTCTTAGGCCAAAAAACAAATAGCCAGACAAATCAAACCTACACACTATGAATTAAAATGAAGCCAGTGTTAGGGTTTCTAAAAGAACCAGAACAGGAAAGATTATTCAAACAGAAGATACTCATCCTTCTCTTCAGCTGGAAGATTAGTAGGCTCCAACACCTCTCCAGCTGCTCTCCTTTGTTCCAAGTCCTTCTCAGATTTTTCCTTTAGAATCTTTTTCTTCTCCTGTATTTTCTTTAACCTATAGCACTCTTCTTACTCTCTCTCATCCAGCTCTGTGATGATATAAGCAAGAGTACGTTCAATCGGGGAATGATGACATGTTCAATGGCATTTACATGCCTGTTGGTTATCTTAATAGCTTCATCCAAAGTAACAAAAGAAGTCTGCAGCGAAGCTAGTTCCACCAGTAGTTCCACTGCTTTGGCATAATTCCTCTTTAATTTAGCCAACTGTTCCCCACCTCTGGCTAAACCAGTCAGTTCATAACTGTCAGTTCCTTCATGGTAATGTTCAAATACTGGCAAAGTAACACCTGCTACATTATCTTTCTTCTCTCGAATCTTCACTTGGGCTTTATTTACATTTTGGATAACTGTAGTGCTGAAGTCACCTGCTGTGAACTTGGCTTCAGCTAGTGAAAAGGCAGCTTCTCTCATCACTTCGCCCATCAACATTTTAGTCTCTATTATCTTCTTTAGGATCTGTCGAAATCAAAGAGTTAAGGCGTCAGATTTTTTCTTCAGGAGGTTTCGACCTGTCTGTGCTCCCTTTAAACAAGCCTTCATGATGGTCTGTGCCATTCTCGACGGAAAGATTTCAATTCGGTCTTTGCCCGACATTCTGAAGATAACTGTTCGGCTCGGGTCCCCGGCCGGGCAACCGAGGCTACAACAGCTCCAGAACTGGCCCCCACAGTGACTTCCGCTATGGGAGTCAGCTGGTTGTGTCACTTGACCCCTCTCGTTGCTATGAGACAGCTCATCATTCATTTTTTAAACCACTTCATGTTATTCCATAATAGAGATGTAACTATTTCATCGTATCTTCACAAGGGACATAAAGATTGACTACCTCTTCAAAACATGCTCGAAAGGTAAATTCAACGTATTATCAAGAAATATAAGAAAGCATGTTGATTAGGTGTAGCTTCTATGTTTAATAATAAATTTTATTCTTATTCTCCTTCGATATTTTAGACTTGTTAGCATGGCTTATTAAATCAGTTTAGTTCAGTTATGGAAATATCAAAGTTCAAATTCAGTAAATTTCAATATTAATTTCTTATTAACAGTTCTGGTTACTTATAAGTAATATGATTCTACCCATGTATTGTATTTTTATAGCAAACTCATATTTTGGATTGTGTATTACTATCCATAAATTTACACATGTACTTTCATAATTTAATTGTGGTTAGTGAGTTTTTGGCAGCAGTATACAATAGGTAGATTAAAATTAATTCTGAACTGATGCTAGAAGAAAGATTAGTTCACATATTGCATCTTGATAATAGTGCTGCTTTGTGCCTAAGGTATTGCTTAGCTATTCATATCCCTGGGTAATACCACTGGTAGGCTGGGTACGGGGGCTCACATCTGTAATCTCAGCACTTTGGGAGACCAAGGTAAGTGGATCACCTGAGGTCAGGAGTTCAAGACCAGCCTGGCCAACATGGTGAAACCACGTCTCTCCTAATAATACAAAAATTAGGGCTGTGTGCGGTGGCTCACGCCCGTAATCCCAGCACTTTGGGTGGCCGAGGTGGGTGGATCACAAGGTCAGGAGATCGAGACCATCCTGGCTAACATGGTGAAACCCTATCTCTACTAAAAATACAAAAAAATTAGCCGGGCATGGTGGCAGGCGCCTATAGTCCCAGCTACTCAGGAGGCTGAGGCAGGAGAATGGCCTGAACCAGGGAGATGGAGCTTGCAGTGAGCTGAGATCACGCCACTGCATTCCAGCCTGGGCAACAGAGAGAGACTCCGTCTCAAAAAAAAAAAAAAAAAAAAAAAAAATTAGCTGGGCTGGTGGCACACTCCTGTAATCTCAGCTAGTCAGGACGCTGAGGCAGGAGAATCAATTAAACCCAGGAGGCGGAGGTTGCAGTGAGCCAAGATCATGCCGTTGCATTCCAGCCTGGGTGATAAGAGAGAAACTCCATCTCCAAAGGAAAAGAAAAGAAAAAAGAAAAAAGAAACTGTTAGTAAGCAGAATATTAATCTATATGCTTTCACATCATAATGGTTCCTTTTACTTCATGTATTTTTGTTTATGAAATTCTGTAAATCATACAAGCTACAGATGGTGACAGCAGTAGAAATATAAACTTTAGCACACTTGTGTATGCATTAATATGTTCAAAATATATAAAGAAATAGTATTTATATAAATAAATACATATAATTTTTAGATCATAATCAGAGGTTAACATGGGTTACCTTTGAGGGAGAGGAAATAGGAAAGGTGATATGCTTGGCAGACAAAGAGGATATGGAGAAGTAATCTTCCACTGTATTAGTCTGTTTTCACGTTGCTGGGCAATTTGCAAAAGAAAGAGGTTTATTGGACTTACAGTTCCACATGGCTGGGGAGGCCTCACAATCATGGTGGAAGGTGAAAGGCATGTCTCACCTGGAAGCAGACAAGAGAAGAGAGCTTGTGCAGGGAAACTTCCCTTTTCAAAACCATCAGATCTTATGAGACTTATTCACTATCACAAGAACAGCCTGCCCCCATGATTCAATTACCTCCCACTGGGTCCCTCCCATAATACATGGGAATCCAAGATGAGATTTGGGTGGGAACACAGCCAACCCATACCATTCCACCTCTAGCCCCTCCCAAATCTCATGTCCTCACATTTTAAAATGAGTCATGGCTTCCCAACAGTGTCCCAAAGTCTTAATTAATTCCAGCATTAATTCATTTCAGTGTTAACTCTAAAGTCCACAGCCCAAAATCCAAAGTCTTATCTGAGACAAGGCAAGTCCCTTCCACCTATGGGCCTGTAAAATCAAAAGCAAGTTAGTTACTTCCTAGATACAATGGCAGTACAGCATTGGGTAAATACAGCCATCCCAAATGGGAGAAATTGGCCAAAACAAGGGTGATACAGGCCCCACGAAAGTCTGAAATCCAGTGGGACAGTCAAATCTTAAAGCTCCAAAATGATCTCCTTTGCCTCCATGTCTCACATCCAGGTCATGCTGATGCAAGAGGTGGATTGCTATGGTCTTGGGCAGCTCTGCCCCTGAGGCTTTGCAGGGTACAGCCTCTCTCCAAGCTGCTTTCACGGGCTGACATTGAGTGTCTGTGGCTTTTCTAGGTGCACAGTGCAAGCCATCCATGGATCTACCATTCTGGGGTCTAAAGGATGGTGGCCCTCTTCTCACCGCTCTACTAGATGGTGCCCCAGTAGGGACTCTGCATGGGGGCTCCAACCCCACATTTCCCTTTCACGCTGCCCTAGCAGAGGTTCTCCATGAGGGACCTGGCCTTGCAGCAAACTTCTACATCTTCTGAAATCTAGGCGGAGGTTCCCAAACCTCAATTCTTGACTTCTATGCACCCACAGGTTCAAAGCCATGTGGAAGCTACCAAGGCTTGGGGCTTGCACCCTCTGAAACAACAGCCCAAGCTGTACTTTGGCCCCTTTCGTTCATGGCTGGGTTGCAGGGTATGAAGTCCCTAGACTGCATACAGCAGAGGGACCCTGGGCCCAGCCCACAAAACCAGTTTTTCCTCCTAAGCCTCTGGGCCTGTGATGGGAGGGGTTGCCATGAAGAACTCTGACATGCCCTGGAGGCACTTTCCCCATTGTCTTGGGGATTAACATTCAGCTCCCCGTTACCTATGCAAATTTCTGCAGCCAGCTTGAATTTCTTCTCAGAAAATGGGATTTTCTTTTCTAGCACATTGTCAGGCTGCAAATTTTCCAAACTTTTATACTCTGCTTCCCTTATATAACTGAATGCCTTTAATAGCACCCAAGTCACCTCTTGAATGCTTTGCTGCTTAGAAATTTCTTCTGCCAGGTACCCTAAATCATCTCTCTAAAGTTAAAAGTTCCACATATATCTAGGGCAGGGGCAAAATACCACAAGTCTCTTTACTAAAACATAACAAGAGTCACCATTGCTCCAGTTCTCAACAAGTTTCTCATTTCCATCTAAGACCACCTCAGCCTGGACTTTATCATTCATATCACTATCAGCATTTTGGGCAAAGTCATTCAACAGGTCTCTAGGAAGCTCCAAACTTTCCCGCATATTCCTGTCTTCTGAGCCCTCCAAACTGTTCGAACCTCTGCTTGTTACCCAGTTCCAAAGTTGCTCCCACGTTTTCAGGTATCTATTCAGCAGCACCCCACTCTACTTGTACCAATTTACTGTATTAGTTCACTTTTATGCTGCTAATGAAGACATACCTGAGACTGGGCAATTTGCAAAGGAAAGAGGTTTATTGGACTTACAGTTCCTCATGGCTGGGGAGGCCTCACAGTCATGGTGGAAGGTGAAAGGTATGTCTCACATAGAAGCAGACAAGAGAAGAGAGCTTATGCAGGGAAACTCCCCTTTTTAAAACCATCAGATCTTGTGAGACTTTTTCACTATCCCGAGAACAGCATGGGAGATACTTGCCCCCTGATTCAATTACCTCCCACCGGGTCCCCCTACAACACATGGGAATTCAAGATGAGATTTGGGTGGGGACACAACCAAACCATATTGCCTCCCCAAAAAAATCCTGTTTAGATTAAGTTTTATGTTTATGAATATATGTATATGCATGCATGTACATGCAGAAAATTATAACAGATAGAGTATTACATATATAAATGTGTATTTTTTTATATGTACTGATTTGTAGAATAACAAGTATAAGTGGTATGAGGTGAAAGAAGCAGTTTGTTCATAAGTGTGTAGTATGATTCCATTTCAGTAAAAATTAACAAAAACATGCTTGTATGTGCATGGGCATATAGTAATATGTGCTCATATATGTATGCTATACATATATATGCTATACATATATATATGTATGCTGTTATATATGTGTGGAAGCAATATGTTTGGGATGATACACACCCTTGCAATAACATGAACTACCTCAGGGAGTAGTATAGATGACAGAGACAATGGGGGAAGAGGAGCAATGTTACCTTAAAAAAAATCTTTGCATCCTATTACTGGTTACAAGAGGCATATAACATTATTTTTAAAATTTTAAATAAATATGTTAGCAACCTTTGCATGGATGGAAAATTTTAAATAAGTATGAAAATACCGATTGCATATACCTTTTGAAATTCTACTGATAGGGATTTATCCTACATATTTACATATACAAACATTTATGACACTCATAGCACCATTGTTTTAAAGGTGAGATGTTGGAAACATCCTAGCTATTTAACTACAGAGGAATGGCTAAATAAGTTTGGCTCATTCAAAGGATACCATGGAAGAGCAAGGCTTTGCATAGTATTTTGATATGAAACTGTTAGAAGCACCTTTATTTTGAATAGCCTCTAAGAAGAAGTTGGATAGAAAGAGTGTAAATGAAATATTCTGATTAATAACAGAATCTATACTATAAGATGGTGAATTTCTGATCAGAAAGGTGAAAAGTTCATCTACAGCTTAAGTGGACAAATTTAATTTTCTATAACATTCATATCTGATAGATTGAATAAACAGGTACGATTTCCTTAAGAAACATGCTTTATAAGCATTATGGTCATTACATTCTTTAAAGTTAAGGGTTACATTCCTGGGAGATTAAATAAAAACTGAAAAGTTAACAGTTGACTTGCCTGAGGAGCTGCTTGTTCTTCCTCAGCAAATACTGAAGAGAAAAATAATGTAATATAACAGAAACAGAGCAAGCATCTGATAAACATGTAACGGCAACAGGGAACACACAGGACTTTGCCCTACCTGGGTGGTGTCCTTTGTTCATTGTACTTCTGAGGTTGCCAGAATGTAAATGTTCATTTCACTATCTCAACTGAGCAGAGTAATAACCAGAATCGTACTGTGAATTCTAAAAGCTCTTGGATCAAGAAGATTGTGTCTTTCCAAGGTTTGCATCAAATATCATTGTGACCTATACCATTTTTTTTAAATATTAAGTGAAGCTTAATCAAAATTTTAGGTTTAAAATACAAGAGTCATTAAAAAGATATATTGTTAGGTAGAAAAACATGCAGAATAGTATGTTGTTTCATTTGGAGGGGAGAAAAAGAAAAGAGAAAATGCTTAATATAACAATTTTTATTTGTATTACTTCATGTAAGAACTTCTTTACAACCACTGATTTTCTTACTTGCTTTCTGAGCAATGTAGAATTTTAGTCGTCACTTCACCATTCATTTCTTGTTATTAATCCATTGCCATTTTCCCAGCTGAAAGAGGAAACTTCCTTTTAATTTCCTAACTCATTTTGAAACAATTTCAACTTACAAAAGTTACAAAAATAGTAGAGATTCCCATATACCCTTTACTGTGTTTTCCTGAATGTTAATGTCTTACTATCACTATAATGATCAAAAGCAGGTAATGAGCATCGATACGTTACCATTCACAAAACCAGAGACCTTATTCACATTTTGCCAGTTGTCCCACTGAAGACCTGTTTCTGGGCCAAAATCTAATCCAGGATCCCACATTGCATTCAGTTGTCACTTCTCAGTCTACTTTAATCAGAAATATTGCTCAGTCTTTGTCTTCCAGTACCTTGACACTCTTGAGGAGTACTGGTCAGTTGTTTTGTAGAATGTTCCTTGACTTGGGTTTGTCTTCTGTTTCAGCATGATTAAATTCAGGTTACGTATTTTTGGCAGGGACACTACAAATTGATGTTGCATCCTTCTCTGTGCATCACTTCAGGAGGCACTGACATCCACCTGTGCTTTTACTAGAATGTTAACTTTGTCAGCAGGGTTCCTCTACCATAAAATTATTGTTTCCCTGATGCAGTTAATAAGTACCTCATGGGGAGACACTTTGAAACTATGTAAATGTCTTGTGTTTTCATCATACTTTAGCTCACAGATTTGATCATCCATTATTCTTTTTCAAAATTACAGCTTTATTAAGGCACAACTTAGCCACTCATTTAAGTGTACAACTCAATGAGTTTTAATAACATTTATACAGTTGTGCCACAATCATCCCAATCCAGTTTGAGAACACTTTCACCATCCCAAAAAGTTCCTTTGAGTCTGTGTACAATTAATCTCTTTAGCTCAGGCCCGAGGTAACCATTGGTCTGCCTTCTGTCTTTGTTTATACAATACACTGAATTTTTTCTCATTATTTACTTGCTTGACTTTTTACTCTGAAAAAATATTAGTTTATGAATAAGAAGACAATTTCTAACACATCGTTTGGTATGTGACACAGGAAGGACACCCACCAACCTGGAAGTCAAGAGAAATGATGGATTTTTTGGTGTCAGATTAAACAGAAACTTTGAATATTCTAGATATTAGCAGAACCTAAATTTTCCAGTTGCCTTAGATCTTCAGTTAATTCACAAAAGTAATTCCAATTAAATTCTTTCTCTGAATTTATAAAGTCAAAGGCATAACCTTTGATCCTTATAAGCACAAAGCAATTTTGATTTTATCATGTCAACATGTCTTAGAAAAATGGTAAGGTCCAGGGGTTTTGTTTCTTTGTTTTTTTCTTGTTGTCATTTTGTTTTGTTTTCCTTTGGTTTGTTAGTTTTGAAGGCCTTCACTTTTTGGTTTACTGTTTTAAAATTATTTTCTTCCGGAGCCAATTTTATTAACCCAGTGAAATACAGTTTCAAGGACATTGTGTCTTACCCATACCCTCCAAGGTATGTTTTCTATAATAAGGCAATGTTGTTAAAATCAGGATAATTTTATTTTCAAAAATGTATATATCTAGCATCTCTCAAAAGAAAATCCTTAGATCTAGCAGTACATGGCCCAAGTTTCCACAGCTGGAGCAAGTAGTGGCCATCCACTTTAGACAGAATGTGTTCTTCAATTTGCCAAAGGCTCCACCTATTCCCTATTGAATCACACCACAACTGCTTCATTCTTGTAAGCTCCTTATCTAGCCCTGTTGAACACTTGAGTTTGTTTATTTATAAATTTTTATATTTTATATATATATATATATATCTGTATAACCACAACAACAGATGTATGCATATTAAAATTTAACTATTTTCCATAGTTAAATTTTGGCAGGGGTACTACAAATTGATGTTGTAGTATCAATTGGCAGGGATACTACAAATTGATGTTGCCAATGCCCCACCTATTCCCTATTGAATCACACCACAACAGTTTCATTCTTGTAAGCTCCTTCTCTAGCCCTGTTGGACACTTGAGTTTGTTTATTTAGGCATAGTAAAGTAAAGCTCACTAATGTTAAATTTACAGGTATCCTCCCCAACACATAAATACCCCATACACTCTACCGTTTCTGTCTCCCCACACTTCCAACTTTTAATTTTGGTTAGATTATTTCTTTTTCATTATTATGACTATGTAAATAATATCCACAGATGAGCTTTATAGTATCCTCTGATTCCTTTTTCATTACTACTCAACTTTTTATTTTCCCTGAAATTAATAATTTTATGAGTTACAATTTTTAATGAGTTTTTATTGTAGTTTTGGTTGCCTAATACCATATATTTATCATTAATTCATTCCCAAGCTCTTAAAAAGTTGCTTAAATATCCTTTTCATATGTTCAGATGAATCTAGTATTCTTTTAATTTCATTTTCTTCAAGAAATCTGTCCTAGGGTCTTGTGATTCGCTCTGTGTTGGAATTGTTGCCCTTCATGTTACATGCACAACTCAGGGATCTTGCTGCAGATTCCCTTTTCCTCCGTCTTGTGTTAATTCTCTTGATTCCTAAATCCTATGTCTTCTTCTTTCATAATTTATACCTTTATTTTTGTGGAGCACATCCTCTAGTAGCTTCCTGAGAAAAAGTGTGCATCGGGTAAACTCTTTGAGACCTTATATATCTTAAAATGTTTGTATTGAATACATAGATTCAGTTGATGGGTTGGCTGGTTTAGTAATCAGGCTCCACTAGTCTGTGCTACAGCAACATATCCCTTATGTCTCAGTAGCTTAATATGGAGGAGTTTATTTCTACTAGCATCCCAGACCAAAGCAGGCCAGCCAACACTCACACAAGGCTACTTTCATCGGGCAGTTCCAGAAGTTGGAAGTCCTTCACTTCAGCTGTCAGAATGAGGGGATAAGAGTGAGAGAAGGCACAACTACTCTTAATTGTCTCAGACTAGAAGTGGCTTCTTATCCCATTCATACTCCTTTTGTGACTATTATTCATACGATCTGGCCTAAGTCCACAGGGACTGGCAAATGTAGAGATGAATATTTGTTTACTTCATATCCTCTGACACAGTGAAGTTGAGAATTCTGGACTGGAATTCTTTTCTCTTTCTTTTTCTTTCTTTTTTTTTTTTTTTGAGATGGAATCTCACTCTGTTACCCAGGCTGGAGTGCAGTGGCACAATCTCAGTTCACTGCAAGCTCCACCTCCCAGGTTCAAGTGATTCTTCTGCCTCAGCCTTCTGAGTAGCTGGGATTATAGGCATGTGTCACCATGCCTGGCTAATTTTTGTATTTTTAGTAGAGACGGGGTTTCACCATGTTGGTCAGGCTGGTCTCAAACTCCTGACCTGGTGATCCGCCCTCCTCAGCCTCCCAAAGTGCTGGGATTACAGGTGTGCACCATCGCGCCCGGCTAATTTTTGTATTTTTAGTAGAGACAGGGTTTCACCACATTGGTCAGGCTGGTCTCAAACTCCTGACTTGGTGATCTACCCTCCTCGCCTCCCAAAGTGCTGGGATTACAGGCCTGAGCCACCATGCCCGGCCTCTTTTCTCTTTTGAATGTGGTAGGCACTGCTCCGTGTCTTCAAACTTCCAGTCTCCCAAATTGCTGGTGAGAAACCAGTTTAATTATTGACTTTTGTGTATGACTACTCCCTGTCTTCCGAGCACAGAAACACAGGATTTTCACTTTGTGTCCAGTTTTTATAGGCTGAATTGTGTCCCCTGCCCCCCATTCCACCAAAATTCACACAGTGAAGCCCTAACCCCCAGTAATCTCGAATATGACTGTATTTAGACGTGGCCTTTTAAGAGGTAATTAAGGTCAAATGAAGTCTAATGGGCAAGTCTTCACCTAATATGACTGGTGTCCTTTTAAGAAGAGGAGACGAGGACGCAGGCAACACTGAGCAAGGGAAGACAATATGAGGACACAACTAGAAGGCAGCCACCTGCGAGCTAAGGAGAGAAGCCTCAGGAAAAAACAAACCTGCTGTCACCTCGATCTTAGACTTCTAGCATCCAGAGTCATGAGAAAACAAATTTCTGCTGTTCAAGCCACACAGTCTGTGGTGTTTTGTTACGGCAGCTCTACCAAACGAATATATCAGTGTTTTAAAATTGCACAGATAATATGCTTTGGGATGGGTCTAACTCCATTATTATTATTATTATTATTATTATTTTATATATATATATTTTTTGGTCACTCAAGTAGTCTCTTACAATCTGAGAACTCATGTCCTTGGATTTTCTTGAATTATTTTATTGATGATCTCCTTTCTTCTCTTCTTTCTGTTGCTCTTTGGGGATCTCCTCTTACTTAGATGTTGGACTTCTTATTCTGTACCCATAAAAATAAAAAATAAAAAGTTTTAATTGATTCACATATTTAAAAAATATCCACAGAGGCATAAAAGGAGATATTGCACCCACGAAACAGTCTTATGCTATTTTAGAAAGGGACATTCACGAAACAGAAAGGGAGCTCTGGGAAATTTGAGCAATATATAATAGCAGAATAAAAAATTCTTTATTCTTCCTTTAATTCTTTCTGTTCAGTTTCTAACTCTTATTTTCTATATTTTTGCTCTGCTTACTGGGAGATTGGCTCAAGTTTATCATCTAAACTTTCTCTGAAGTTTTTATTCTGCTATTATGTATTGTTCAAATTTCCAAGAGCTCCCTTTCTGTTTCTTCAATGTTCCTTTCTAAAATAGCATAAGACTGTTTCGTGGGTGCAATATCTCCTCTTATGCCTCTGTGGGTATTTTTTAAAGATGTGAATCAATTAAAAGTTTTTATTTTTTATTTTTGTGGGTACGTAATAGGTATTTATGTTTATGGGGAACATGAGATTTTTTTTTTTTTTGAGATGGAGTTTCACTCTTGTTGTTCATGCTGGAGTGCAGTGGCGCAGTCTCGGCCCACCGCAACCTTCGCCTCGCAGGTTCAAGTGGTTCTCCTGGCTCAGCCTCCCGAGTAGCTTGGATTACAGGCATGTGCCACCACGCCCAGCTAACTTTGTATTTTTAGTAGAGACGGGGTTTCTCCATGTTAGTCAGGTTGGTCTCACACTCCTGACTTCAGGTAATCTGCCCGCCTCAACCTCTCAAAATGCTGGGATTACAGGCATGAGCCACCGCAACCCGCAGGTATTTTAATGCAGGTATACAATGTGCGATAAGCAAATCCAGGTAAATGGTATATCCGTCGCCTCAAGCATTTATCCTTTTTTTGTGTAACTAACATGCCAATTATACTCCTTTAGTTATTTTAAATGTACAATAAATTATTATTGACTGTAGTCACCCTGTTGTGCTAGCAACTATCAGATTTTATTCATTCTATCTAACCATATTTTTGTACTCATTAACCACCCCACCTCCCACCACAACTACCCTTCCAGCCTCTGGTAACCATCTTCCTGCTCTATCTCCTTGAGTTCTACTGTATTCATTTTTAGGTCCCACAAATGAGTGAGAACATGTGAAATTTGCTTTTTTGTGCCCGGCTTATTTTACTTAACATAAGGTCCTCCAGTTCCATCCATGTTGTTGCAAATGACATTTCTCATTCTTTTTTACGGCTGAATAGTATTCCATTGTGTATATGTACCACATTTTAAAAAATCTATTCATCTGTTGATGGACGCTTAAGTTGCTTCCAAATCCTGGCTATTGTAAATAGTGCTACAGTAAACACGGGAGTACAGCTATCTCTTCCATATACTGATTTCCTTTCTTTGGGGTATATATCTAGCAGTGGGATTGTTGAATTATATGATGGTTCTATTTTTAGTCTTTAGAGGAACCTCCATACTGTTCTCCATAGTGGCTGTACTACACTTTATGGATATTAATAATAGTTTTCTTCTCCCAGCATAGTCTTGGTTAGTTTCGAATTATTTTCTTTGTTTGTTTGCTTTGGTCTCTACCTTTTATGCTGGCAGTTCTCCTCAGATATCCGATAATCTTTGGTAGTGTATTCAAATTTAGGAGTGAGGTACTAAAAAACCTTCTTGGAAGTTCTGATCCCACGAATGAAGCTTCTTGTCCACCAGCTTCAATTTGGGTCATCTGGGTGGGCCATTTAGTTGGATCATTCTTCACATCAGAATCTTTATGTCTTTCCTCTGGAGGTGTTCAGATACCCCAGAGTATAATTTTCTAATCTCTAGTGGCCTGGAATTAGAATGGGGGTAAAAAGACATGGTTTTGTTGGGTTATAAATGTTCCCATAAATGTTCACCACCCCTTCATTTATATTACTGAACTCCATCCCCAAATGTGCCAAATATTCTCCAGAAAGTAACTTTCTCTATTACCTTATCCAGCCTCTGCCAGGCTGGGAGAGGGGCCATTATCTGGCTATACAGGGTTGAAGAGAGGATGTAGGGATCTAACAACTACTTATACAGACTGATAACCTAATCCTCCTATTTTTGACCCTAGCTTTATCCCCATTTTCAGCAGTATCTGGCATTTGGAAGCTGTTTGGGAGGTCTATGATGTAGTCAGGTACTTCCGAGTTTTCTCCAAGACAAATTTAGGGATCATCTGTTTCAGGTGTGTTACCTCTTGTCTATATGGCTTCTGAATTCCAAAATCTTGTTGTTCTTATCTTCCTTTCTAATTTCATCATCATTGTGGGTTTCTGCCTTTAAAAAAAAAAAATCCCTTTACTGTCATCTTATTAGGTTTCAGAAGAAAGCCAAAGTAAATGCATTTCTGTAATTGATCACCTCTACTCAGTAGTCTATTTTGCATTTTTACAAGGAAATGACAAGTTGACACAGGAGTGTTTGAAGACAAACAGGCCTGCTTTATAATTTTGCTACTGGCCATCCCTACATTCAGTGCATTTGGTCAACAATTATGTCCACAAAACAGAAATTTATCTGAGGAACCACAAGTCATTCACTTTTATGGTTCACTTGTCAACTGTAAGGGAAACTCTAACTGCTAATAACTTTAACTATATAGCCAAAGGGATCTTGTAAAACTCTTCCTACCTTCCTAGCTTTAGTCTTTGAATATAGTTCAAGGTTACGACTAACCCTCCCTAACACTTGATTTTCTTCTGAAATACCAAAACCTCCCATTTTTGAGCGTTCAGTATGTGCTAGAGACTGGGGTAGGCGCATTTACATGCATGATCCCATTTAATCCTCCCTAAAATCTTATAGTGTCCGGGCCAGGCACAGTGACTCATGCCTATAATCCCAGCACACTGGGAGGCTGAGGCAGGCAGATCATCTGAGGTCAGGAGTTTGAGACCAGCCTGGCCAACATGGTGAAACCCTGTCTCTACTAAAAATACAAAAATTAGCCGGGCAAGGTGGTGCGCACCTGTAGTCCCAACTGCTCAGGAGGCTGAGGCAGGAGAATCGCTTGAACCCAGGAGGCAGAGGTTGCAGGGAGCCAAGATTGCAACCACTGCACTCCAGCCTGGGCAACAGAGCAAGACTCCATCTCAAAACAACAACAACAACAAAAAAACCCTTATAGTGTCCATGTTATTATCTGTATTTTACAAAGAGGAAAATCGAGGCTCTGAAAAGTTGAAGGATTTTTTCAACTTAACACATCTATTAAGTGGTGAAACTAGGGTTTGAATCCAAGTCAGCCTGACTCCCAACCACTTTCCACTTCATTATGTTGTCTTAATGATGACTTCTCGCCAGGACTTCTCAAGTGTTCGTTTTCATGTCCCTAGCTCATTTAATTACTTTTAGTTCCTTTTTCATTTTCCAATCCAGTCACCTACACTATTTACCCTATGTCAGTGAATGACATCCAGTTGGTTCAGTATTTCAAAATTTCTGGCCCACCTTCTCTTCTCATCTGTATCTGGCTACCTTTTTATCCACCTTAGATATCATTTTCTAGGAAAGATTCCAGGACTTCCCAAGGATTGACTTTGTACTTTTCATATGCTTTTACAGCACAAACAAAATCCTGTTTGCCCTATCAAAGTAGCAATTACCAAGTATAGAAATTATCTGTTTGCTTATCTATTCCCCAACTGCACTAGGCTCCTAAGGACTGTGGCAATATTCCTCTTATTTATGAGTCATATCTACAGCCTAGTATAGTGCCTGGCACATAGCAGGTGTTCACTATACATTTTGTTGAATGAATGCATAAATGAATGAGGTTGCACACATACCTCTGTGACATAGTTTGGATATTAGTTCCTTCCAAATATCATGTTGAAATCTGATCCCTAATGTGGGAGGTAGGGCCTGGTAGGAGGTGTTTGGGTCATAGGGGCAGATCCCTCATGAGTTGCTTGGTGTCATATGGTAGGACTGAGTGAATTCTCACTCTAATTTCCTGTGGGATCTGGCTGCCTAAAAGAGAATGGCACTCCTCCCCTCTCTCTTACTCCCTCCCTTGCCATGTGACATGCCTGCCCTGCCTTGGCCCCCCCCCATGATTGGAACCTTCATGAGGTCCTTACCAGAAGCAGATGCTGGTGCCATGCTTCTTGTAGAGCCTGCAGAACCGTGAGTCAAATAAATGTCCTATCAAATGACCCAACCTCAGATATTCCTTTATAACAATGAAAAATAGATTAAGACACTCTGTATTTATTAGTCCATTCTCACACTGCTAATAAAGACATACTCAAGTATGTCAAGTATGTCTTTATTACTCAAATACTGGGCAATTTATAAAGGAAAGAGGTTTAATTGACTCATAGTTCGGGGAGGCCTCAGGATACTTACAATCATGGCGGAAGGGGAAGCAAACACATCCTTCTTCAAATGGCAGCAGCAAGGAGAAGTGCTGAGCAAAAGGGGGAAAAGCCCTGGGTAAAACCATCAGATCTCATGAGAACTCACTCACAATCATAAGAATAGCAGCATGGACTAATTGCCCCCATGATTCAATTACCTTCCACTGGGTGACATGTGGGGATTATGGGAACTACAATTCAAGATGAGATTTGGCGGGGACAGAGCCAAACCATATCACATTCTGTCTGAATTATTAATAAAATATTTTCTAATCTAAAGTAATGTTCCAATGATATTTTAGCATTTACCAAATAGAATTCCATAAAAGAAAAGTCTTTAGTGCATATTATTTATTATTCAGGGTGTAGATACTATTTTAACTTCCACATTCTAAATTATAGTGTGGGTATCAATCTATGAAGTAGGTGCTGACAAGTTTTCAACATTATTTAATTTTATGGTAAAGTTTTAAATTTAAATTTTTATTCAAATATGAACGAAAAGACCATTTTATTCTCAGGTAAAAAATCTATCATGCTTCGATGCTTTTCACTTTAATTGAAAAGCAAACTCATTATATAAAGTACAATGCAAGAAATATTCAGAAAAGTATTCGTGATCTCCAGTTGTTACTGTACCTAGATTTTTCTTGGGACCTATGTGATAAAACTTGTCATGACTCCTGAAGAAATAGAAGTTCATACAACTGTTATCAGAATTTATGTAAAATGTTTCTCAGAAAATGTGGTTTCTCCAGCTCGAACATTCTATGACTCTAAGCCAAATTGAAAGAGCAGATTGATGGGATAAAACACAAAGTATGGAAATAAATAATAAACTGCTTCCCTGAAAAAGCCTACCTCTGTACATTGTTTAAAAATTGGAAAAAATCTAACTTCTGTTTTCTGACATTCAATGCAAGTCATTAGAGTAAGGTGAGAATCTTCCTATGGATTCAGATTGAAATCAGGGATGGTGTGGGGAGGCCATAGTCAATCTCTGAGCTACCCTTGAGGGAAGAAATTAATTGATCAAATATCAACTGCCCAAGTATATTCATACGATGGCCATCCAGTAACGAGAATGAACAGTCTCCAACTAAAGGCAACAATATAGATGAATCTCAGAAACATGATATTGACCAGACAGAAAAGATTCCACTTACATAAACTTCAAAAGAAGATAAAACTGATCTATGGCATTAATAGTCAGAACATTCATTATCCTTGAGGGAACTAAACTGGGAAGCCACATGGTAGGGCATCTGGAAGCTAGTAATGTCCTCTTTCTTGATCTGTTATGTTGGTGTGTTTATTTCATTAGATTTATTGAGCTATACATTTACCACCATGTACTTGTCTCTGTATGGTTTGCATTGAAATAAATTTTACCAATAAAATAAAAAATCAAAATAAAGTATTAACTGTTTACTGTTTTCCAATAATATACTCCTCTTTCCAAGAGGCCCCCAATACAGGCAAAAGTGCCCTGAATTATGACCCCAAATATAGCCTAATGGCATGATATCTGAAACTATAGTAACAGGATGTTGGGGGAAAAAAGTTTCACTGGGATAATCAAATACAACAAAAGGGATATTCCAAAACCAGATCACCATATGCAGACCTTATAATGAAAATTCTGAGAACCATTTCCGTGCTTATTGGATTCCACAAGATTTTTGAAGAGATTTTTTGGGGGAGGATTTTATCAAGGAGAATTCCCACTTTTGTTTATAGGGAAGAAAGAGGGAAGGGCTGCTACTTCTTCCAAGGCTTCTTAAGATACCTTTCAGAAAGCTTAAATGACCATTTTCATGAACTTAAATGGAGCTGGAAGACCCAGAGGATACTGCCTGACTCTGGCCCAAGGATGTTAATGTAGCCTGGTGCACTAGGGTAAGGTGGTGTTGGAATCAGCAAGGCTTCTCGGGCCAGGAAAGTCATGAGCATTTTCAGTAGAGCTGATGTGTGCCATGTGGGAGAGATCCAGCCAAGGGTCATTTGGGGTTCTGTCCAACACAATCACTTAGAGAGTAGAGGGCCCTACCAGCAGGAAACTAGACGGGGGCTACAAATGCATCACAAGTAAACACCAAGAATGCATGCAACTAGAGATGTATGATAGGAGAGAAGTCTTCAGGGAAACAATCTTCCAAAGGACCCAAGCAAGCCCTAGAAAAAGCATCAATTTTGGACAGCCACCAGGCATAGAATGTGCAAAACCGGATTACATCAGTGTCCATTCTGTAAGAGCTTTCTTGTTCCTTACCATTCCTCCAACAGCAAGAGGTCAGAAACTGGTGGGCCAGCTGGGATGGGAGAAGAAAAGAGAAATGACACAATGTGGAGAGAAGACACCAACCATACCTCTTTTCTTCTCTTTCCCACCACAAGTGGACAGCCTGAGGCACACACCAACTGGGGGAAGGTTTGCCATTAAAGACAAGGTGGAGTTTTGATTATTATCTTGGCTAGTAAAAGTCATGGGGTCTGCCCACTATCGTATGGGAGGGGCGAGGATTACACCTACTCAATGCGCTTTGAAGAGGCACTGGGAAACCATAAGAAAGATGTGGGTTTTTTCTTTGCTTTACTTTTGTTTTGTTTTGTTTTTGAGACAGGATCTGGCTCTGTGGCCTAGGCAGGAGTGCAGCGGCACCATCACAGTTCTCTGCAACCTCTGTCTCCTGGGCTCAAGTCAACCTCTCACCTCAGCCTCCCGAGTAGCTGAGACTACAGGTGCATGCCACTACCATGCCGGGCTAATTTTTTTTTTATTTTTTGGTAGGGATAGGGTTTTGCCACATTGCCCAGGCTAGTCTCAAACTCCTGGGTTCAAGTGATCTGCCCCACTCAGCCTCCCAAAGCGTTGGGATTACAGGCGTGAGCCACAGTGCCAGGCCAAGATATGTTTTTATTTTACCTACTAGTAATACATTCACTGTATGGGTTACATAGACATTTACATTAGGATACTCAGTTTTTTAAAAGTTTATTGTTAAACAATGATCTACTCCTGGAGAGAGAACCGTTTCAGCATCTTAAGTTCACAGTATGCCTTCCTATACCAGCACTAAGCTCCCCTGTGACACTGTGCTTTTCCTTCTGAGCTCTGTTCCCCATGTTAGGCACCTTACCTCTCAAAATACCTACTTATTTGACCCTGTGCTTCTCTGAGCTCTGTGCCCCATGTTAGGCATCCTATCTCTCAAAATACCTACTCAACTGCTAGTTTTGCAAACAATTCCTCTCAACTCTGTTCAAATAATCCAAGCTAAAATTCAAGCTAATAAAAGTTTGTAATCACATCTTTTAGGAATATTTTCCTTTTATATCATGACGGTCAAGCAATGGTTCACAAACTTTAATATGTAACAGAATCACTTGAGGAACTTGGTATACCTATAAAGGCCAATGCTTCATTTACTTCAATGAGTCTGGGTCTTTGGGTTTGTTATCAGTTCTCCAGGGAATTGTGATACTGCCAAAGTTTGAGAGCCTCTGTCTTTAAAAGACACAAATTGCTAATGGGTGGGGCATAGATTTGGAGACATGGCAGTCATGTCCGCTGGATCTAACATCCAGAGTTGACCTCTTACTCTACACCATCATCACGCTGCTAAATAGTTCACAAGAATCACAGAGATCATGCAGTTGGATTGTGTCATGGTATCATAACCAGTCTCTGCTCCAGCCCAGTCAATTGAGAGTGATGAACAAGAGCACATAGCTTGCTTTTCCCTCTCTGAAAATGTCCTGGTGCTTGTCATCATCTCTGAATTGTTATGGTGTTATGTAGGGAAGTGAGTTGGGGTGAAGTGAGCTGGAAGGCTATTAAAGAATACTAAAATGGGAAAAAGGTATTTCAAAATATTGTATAAAATTTGGTCTGATGCTGAGAGATAGCAGGGACCAACAACATTTCTAAAGATTCTATAAACCTGCCTGGGTTTTGTCCTCCAAATGGTTCAAGGTATTTAGGGAGATCAAGTTACTTAAAGATAGATGCCCCAAAGTAGTCACATATTACTTAAAAGGTGAATATAAATCAATAAGGAAAACACTAAGACCCTAACAGACAAGTGGGAAATGACATAAACATACACAAAAGAAATTATAACTATGTAGTGAACTAATATGGAAAAATATTCAACTCACCTAATAAACACTTACATAAAAATATTTTGAAATGTACTTGTAGCTTATTAAAGTTGCAAAAATGAAAAAAACTCAATGAGGGTTCCATGAAATAGAATTTCTTATAACCTTGCTTATAAATTGGTACAAACCAACAAAAAACAAAATTATGTTTGTAATATTTTATCTTTAATTTTTGTCTTGAAAACATACACACCATGAATTTCTGCTTACTTTTCATCAAGATTAACCAATTTTTTTATTATTATTATTTGTAGTCTGATTTTAATAGAAATTACTAACAGCAGCAGCAGCGGCATCATTATTGATGACTCTCTAAGAGTAAGTTGTAGACATCATACTGTTCTATCCCTTTGCCCTAAAGAATTTAGTGTGTATTTTCTAAGAATAAGGATATTCTCTTTCATAAATGTATTGCTGGAAAAAGGGGTCCTGATTCAGACCCCAAGAGAGGGTTCTTGGATCTCACGCAGGAAAGAATTCAAGGCAAATTGCAGAGGGCAGTGAGAAGAGAGTTTATTGAAAGTTACTCAGTTACAGAGTAGAACATCTTCAGAAAGCAAGAGGAGGAATGCACCATATTTGTTTTAAACTATTCTTATATGGAGGTCTTATCTAAGTAAAAGTAAGCTAAGTTATGTCTACGTGTGGGTGGGCTGACAGCATGACAAAATTTAGTACCTTGTTAATTTAAAGAACATTACCCTTGGGCATTTTAGTGGGTAAACCCATCAAAGCATGACTATAATCACCTTAAAAGCATATATTGCTATGTAATATTGAGGCATCTAGACATTCTGCTGTTGGAGGAATTTGTCCTTGCAAGCATTACTAAGCTGCTTCCTTAGCCATAAATGTCTTATGACCATGGGATGTGACTGGCAAGGAATGTGTCTCGCTAGCTTTAAGATGGAGTTGATTTTAAATTGTGTCACCCTGGCTCTCCTACGCCCCTGTTTCCTTAACTGCAATATGAGTATCAAATTCAGGAAATATAACGTTGATACAGTGTTCTTATCAAATACAGAATTCATATATAGATTTTGGTGGTTGCTCCAACATATTATTTATAGTATTTTTTTTTTTCCTGATCCACGATCCACTTTTTTTTCCCTGATCCAGGACTCCTCATTGCCTTTAGTTGCTCTGTTACTTTAGTCTCCTGTAATCTGTCCCAGTTTCTCAGACTTTCTTTTTCTTTCATGACGCTGACATTTTTTAAAGAATGTAACATAAGTGGTTGTTTAGTAGAATATCCATCAATTTAAGTTTATCTATTATTTCCTCATGATTAGATTCAGGAGTTTTGGCAGGAGCTTAGAACTTCTGACCTAATAAATTCTACTTCTGGGAATCTGTTATGAGGAAATAATAATAAACATGTAAAAAAAAAAGTATATGACTCTAAAGCAACACAAATGTCAACTAGTAATAAAAATCACAGCCAACATGTCCTGAGAGCATACTCAATGTCTAGTAGTATGCTCTGTGCTTTATGTATATTATCTTAATCTTTTAAATAAAAGGTATAGGTATGGCAGCCTCTTTTCACTGCCTACACAACTCTTCTCCCCTTTGTTCCTCTTTTGTTTTGGCAGCTCAAGAAAATGAATCACCATAGTTTTGAGCCAACCATGGGTTATCCATTTTTCTCAGTGAAATATTCTTCCTTTCCCAGCATCCGTTGCAGCCGAGGATGAGCATCTGACCCATTTCTGGCCAGTGAACACTATAGACAAATTTCCTGGAGGACTTCTGGGAAAGATGGAACCTCCCATGGAGACAGTCCTGGCCTCTTCATTTCTTCCATTTTGTAATGCTGTGGCTGCTGGGAGTCGTGGGAGCCATCTTTTAGCCTTGAGGTCATAAGAATGATGACCAAAGGCCTGTGTGCTGAGGATGGCAGAGGGAAGGGACAGAAAGAACCTCAGTTCATATGGCACTGTTGAATGGCTGGCCCAGTTCTGGACCATCTTATCTGCCTTACTTAGGTAATAAATTTAGATGTTTAAGCCACTTTCAATTGGACTTTCAGTACATTGCTGCTATAGACATTACTAATGGATACAGGTAGTGATAATAATAGAAATAGTTACTTGTCACTTAGCATAAGTGCTTTATATTATTTAATCTTTACAACCATCCTATGAAAAAGGTGCCACTATCAAGCCCATTTGATGGATAAAGTTTATTACAGAGACATTTAGTAATGTGCCAAAAGTCATATAGCTCATAAGGAAAAAGTTAGGATGTGAATCCAGGTGTTTGGACTTCAGAGTTCAAATTCTCAACCACTGCATTATCCTGCCTCCTCCTAAGCAAGGACGTGGCCATGTACATTATGACATATATGGCCAATGGAAAATTAGTAAATACATGGTGAGAAAGAGTCAGCTGAAATGCTCGTAAGAAGGTATAATTATTTCATTTATCTGCTTTCTTGTGCTCAATTTTACTAGTCAAGTCTCTTTGCAGCTTACTAATTTAAGCAAAAAAAAAAAAAAAATTCTCAGAAAGCAGAATAGTGGAGTTGTCATAAGGGCAGACCTTACGGTCAAACCTCCTGTGTTTCAATCCTGATGCCACCAATTATAAGCTAGGTAACTTTAGTCAGTTTTCTTAATCTGTGCCTCAATTTCCTCCTCTGTAAAGGGGAGATAATGGCAATGCATTCCATATTTGTAAAATGAAGATAAACTGAAACAATATATTCTTAAATAATACTTGGCATACAATAACTACTCAATTAATATTAGCTTTTGATCAGGAATCTCTCTTTTTCCTACCTCTCGGCACTGCCTTCTTCCTGTCTCAGGCAGCTACCCTGGTGGTGGCTAGAAGGCCACGAAGTGTCCAGGTTTACATCCTCTTCTATTTTATTTGCAACAAAATGAGAAAGTCTCCACTGCAAATGGTTCCAGCAAGAGTTCTGGGTTTGAGGCTTACTGACTTTTATTGGTCCTCTGACTTAATTATGAAGGATAGGGTGGCCATACTCTGACAAGCCAGGCTTAGGTTGGAGACCCACTCTTGGTGCCTACAGTGAAGGCAGCTCCATTAAGACCATTGTTTGAAAATGGAGGAAGCATCTTTTTCAGAAAATACAGAAAATGCAGATGCTACTCCCAGAAGTGGGAGAAATGGATACTGAATCAACACAGCAATATGTGCCTGCTATACCCACCTCATCCACAGAGCTAGTGGTGACATGTAAACACACACAACAAAAAAGAACAAAATAAATATTTGAGGGCATCAAGATAATGGGTATAAAATAATAAATACAGAAGTAAGATTAACACAGAAAATGAATACAGCTAAATAAATATAAAATGCAAAATTGAAAACTTTCCAGAAATGTGACTGTAGCATAAAAGATTAAGACATTTTTCACTTAAAAAAGACTGAAAGAAAATATTCCAACATGCTGACAGCTTTGTAATGTGCCTGGAGGTGAGAGGTGGGTGGGCGGGAGTTTCTCTCTTAGCATAATGAGGCCAATATTATAACTTATAAAAAGTAAGGTCAAGATAAATGAATGGGAAGAATATGATTTTTTCATATATATTTGATGGGGGTCTTCAGAAGGAAATTAATTTTTTTCCGTAAGAGAATGTTATCCACAGCCTGGAATAGAAGCCCACCACTGGATCTCCCCAAGCATAGAACAGAGCCCAACTTTCCCCTCTGTAGGACCAGCAGAAACTGGAAGGGGTGGATAGGGGAGTTCACAAGATTTGGTGACTGCCTGGGAAATTGTCCAGACATAAGAACCAGCCAAAGGATGTGTAGTGGAAGGTTTAGGGAAGAGAAGACAGACTAATGGGCCAGTGGGTAAATAGAGAGGCCTGAGGAAAGTGCAGGGGGAAGCTGGGAGTCAGGAGTGAGGCAGTGACCAGAGACATGCAGGCACTCAAATGAGGGGCAAAAGTGACCAGACTACACGATCATCTCTTGACTCTCTGTCCCCATGATTTCTTTTTCTCTCCATGAGATATGCCTTTGGGAAAACTGCCTAAATTTTTCCACAAAGAACTATGTGTTTTGTATTAGTGTCCGATGTGTGAGCTCAGGGTGAGAAAGGTGGAGCTGACAGTGCCAGGTCTAGCAGACATAATGTTCCCCACCCTCTGCCCCGCACCCTACAGGGCCCAGCAGCATCCTCACTGTGGACTGCCTACCGGCCTCCCCCAAGAGACTATGACCTGGATACAGAAACAGCAATCACCATGTGTGGGTTTCAACAGCTTGTAAAATCAAGCTTGAATTCTTTAATAGACCCTCGCACTCAGGCTCTGCCCACCTCCAAGGCTTTATTTTTGCTACTCACTTCACTCTGCACTCCTGGGCTCCCATCATTCTTCTAATTCTCAGGATAAGAGGTGGCGTCCCCTGTCTCCCTGCCTTTGCACAAGTGCTCCTTCTGCCTCATGAACTTGTTTAAGACCCAGTTCCAATGTTATTGCGCCAGTATAGTCATTCTTCCTCAGCGTCAATCTCTCTGCCACCAGCCTCTCCCAAGAACAAGTCATTTCCTCTCTGTCCTTCCTCACTTTCCCAGACTGTTATATGGCAAAACGTTCCTGGGCTGTCACACAGAGCCTGAGCCTCTTCTTTCCTTCTTTACATGTGTCTCATTCCTGGACTGTGAGTTCTGGGAAGTCAGGGAACAAGTATTTTTTGTTTTGCCCCTACTATCACCTAGCCCAGTGCATGACATATGGTAACCACTTGGTAAAGGTCTGGGGGAATGAACAGAAAACACATGGGTGATAGAGTGAACTTATTCACTCATTAATGAATTAATCCAAAATTCTTTTAGTCATAAAATGCTATGGTACAAATATTCCTATTGAATATGCAATAGCATTGTACATTAGAAAATATTCCAAACTCTATATTTAAAACACTAATATGTATTTTAAAATATACATATAAAATATAAAAAATCTGTATGTGTATATATCTAAAACACAATGATAATTTTTTTTTTTTTTGAGATGGAGTTTCGCTCTTGTTGCCCAGGCTGGAGTGCAACGGCGCGATCTCGGCTCACCACAACCTCCGCCTCCCAGGTTCAAGCGATTCTCCTGCCTCAACCTCCCTAATAGCTGGGATTACAGGCATGGGCCGCCACGCCAGGTTAATTTTGTATTTTTAGTAGAGACGGAGTTTCTCCATGTTGGTCAGGCTGGTCTCGAACTCCTGACCTCAGGTGATCTGCCTGCCTCAGCCTCCAAAAGTGCTGCGATTACAGGCATAAGCCACTGCGCCCGGCCTCAATGATAATTTTTAAAGGAAAGTTTGCTAATCTTTGTTCTTTTCATATAGAAAGATTTTTTTATGACAAAACAAGGAATGACATGAAGAAAATTAGGAGCTACAAATTCTAATGCTTAAAGTATGGCTGGTTTTATTTATTTATTTATTTATTTATTTTTGTATTTTTTTAAATTTATTTTTTATTATTATTATACTTTAAGTTCTAGGGTACATGTGCATAACATGCAGGTTTGTTACATATGTATACTTGTGCCATGTTGCTGTGCTGCACCCATCAACTCGTCAGCACCCATCAACTCGTCATTTACATCAGTATAACTCCCAATGCAATCCCTCCCCCCTCCCCCCTCTCCATGATAGGCCCCGGTGTGTGATGTTCCCCTTCCCGAGTCCAAGTGATCTCATTGTTCAATTCCCACCTATGAGTGAGAACATGCGGTGTTTGGTTTTCTGTTCTTGTGATAGTTTGCTAAGAATGATGGTTTCCAGCTGCATCCATGTCCCTACAAAGGACACAAACTCATCCTTTTTTACAGCTGCATAGTATTCCATGGTGTATATGTGCCACATTTTCTAAATCCAGTTTGTCACTGATGGACATTTGGGTTGATTCCAAGTCTTTGCTATTGTGAATAGTGGTATGGCTGGTTTTAAATACCTGCACTCAAATCTTTCTGTGTATTTCACCAATTGTAAGACAATAAAGATACCTACTTGCTAGTAATAATGTATGTGGTGGTTTGATTTTTTAAACTAAGAAATAAATACAAAACAGAGTTGAAAGATATTCATAAAAAGGCATAACTAAAATAAGAGAATAAAAGAGTAAAAACTGTCACTGTCTCCTGGAAGACAAGTGAAACTTGGCCATTCCCATTCGAATTCACTTTTTCATTCATTTATTCAATAAATACTTTTTGAGCACCTACTATGTGCCAGGCTTCTAGACACTAGAGATAGGGCACAAATTAACCAAACAAAAACCTCTGCATTGATGGAACTGTTATTCTAGAAGCATAAGAGATAATAAACAAATAAATAAAATATATAGTATGTCAGATGATCATAACAGCTATGGAGAAAAACGAAGTTGGAAAAGGAGTTAGAAAGTGTCAGGACAAGGGAAGGGGGCATTGTCAAGTTAAGTAGATGTTCTTGGAAGGTGACATTTGAACTAAATCTGGGGAGGTCCTGGGTGGTTTTTGGGAATAAGGAAGGGGACATGAAAATAATCACACTTTTTTTTTTTTTTTCCTGTAGTCCTGTCCTCAGGATCTTGCATTCCACTGGGCTGTTTTTATTGGTAATGACCCACACTTGTAACTAATTAAATGCTACTGTCAGACTGAAAGAGATACTCCATCCAACAGAGATGGAACATGGCAACTTGGCTCAAACCTTGAAGGATGGGGAGAGACGGGATGTGATGTAGGGGGAGGACAGCAAGAAGGATAGCATAAGCAGGGGGAGGCCCTGGGCAGAGAGGGGTAATGCCTGCTTTAGGGACAAGCTGGAGCTCTTCCCTGCTCCAACAGAAAGGTAAGGAATAAAGTTGGTTTTGTGAAGTGGGCATACAAGCTAGTGAGAAAAGGTCACGCTTGGTCATAGAGGCTACAGGAAGACACCAAAGCTAAATGAGCAGAGAAGAAATATGATGAAACAGGTATTTTAGTGAACTTCATCTAGTGATGGAATCAGATTAGATAGGAGAAAGAAGAGGTTACAGGCAGTGAAGCCATTTAAAATCTTATTTTTGTTATCTAGATATTAATTTATAAGGGCTAGACCACCAGAATGAAAGCCACTGTGAGAACAGTGATATTTACAAAAAAGTGATATTTATAAGGAACAAATAGCAGACCTTGGTAGGTGATTAGATCTGAAGGACACAGAAGGAAAAAAAATTAGAGCTGACGTATTTCTAAAGTTCAGAGAAAGGCAAGCAGATGGAGTCATTCCAAGACACAGGCCTCTGTGATTCAAAGACAGTGTGACTTACTCAGGATCACACAGTTAGCACAAAGCTGAAGCCAGAACCCAGATTTTCTGCTTTTCCCTCCACTGGATGACTCCAAAGTTTTAAACCTGGAAAATGAGAAAGTAGTGTGCCACCACTGCCCCCCCAAAAAATGGGTGATTATGGAGAGATAGCTAGCTTCCAGTTAAGTAAGGTAGACGGAGAATTTTAGTTTTATATTGAGTTTGAAGATACTAGAGTACAGAAATCTGGGAAATAGGCAAAACTTTAGGATAGGAAATGGCTCTGCCCTTACTAGTTTGTAATCTTGCTCAAGTCACTTAACATCTCTAAGTCTCAGTTTCTCCAGTTGCAAAGAGGTGTGTGGGGGGGTTAATGTTATTATTTAATGGTTGCTATGAATTAATTTCTATAAAGGACTTGGAGCAGTACCAGTGCAAGATAAGTGTTATTTAGTTATTTGTTAAATAAAATAGGTAAGATGCAATGTAAAGAAAGAGGTTGGCTTTCTGGGGAGGTAAGAAGAAGATGTGGGGAAACTAAAGAATTTAGGATAATTGATGTATGGTCTGAGATAGAAGTCAAGGAAAGAGTTGTATGAAGGTGAAAAACCAAATTGAATGACACAAAGATACAGAGAAAGAGGAAGGCCAAGAGAGACCATCAGATGCGGAAAGAAGGAGACCTCCAAGAGTTCACTCTGGACAGAGAGCTGATGGAGAACGAAAGAGGCAGTGAGAATAAGGAAGAAAGGCACTTGGATAGCTATTTGCCAGCGATATGTGAATGTGTCTAAGAGCAGATCAAACTTGAAAATAGGCATTTGACTAAATTAATGGATAACACATTCATGGTGAATTGTTAAAAGAGTGTTAAGGAAATCTGGAGACCATTCTAACTATCAGGAAATTGACAGCACAGAGGATAAAAATGCTGGCCTAACCTTCATGGTTAGGTACCAAATACTAAATCTATTGCAGTATGATTTGAGGTAAGATGGAAGATTTTGTGATTCCCGCATTCACCCAAAAAGTTTCCTTGATTGCAAATGCTGAATATTTGAGATGCTCTCATTACATTTTATTTATGTTTGTGTGAAACCAGTATATTTTTGTTCGATGTGAAAGTGTATGTCATAAACATTCAGAAACTCAGAGGAGTTCATCTGAAAGGCTGACATAGTATACCGCTGACCGAAGCCTCTGGGGCAAAATGTTTTCTATGTATCATTTGTTAAGTCTCAGTTTGAAGAAGTACTTACACATTTGTTCTCTTTGTATTTTGCTATCCAAATGTTTGCTCATAAATTCCAATGTAGTAAATAAGGAGAATTTTGAAAGTCAGAAACTCTAAATTTCAAAAAAGCTTTATTTTTCTTTGGGTTTGTTTTCATATGTAGTCTATTGTAGTCTATATAGTGAAATTCATCTTATATGCTTAAAAGGGCACTGATATTTGGTGAGGGATAGCAGGGGCGGGGAGTTACCTAACCAGTACTGAAAAGTTACTAAACTACCTGACACAGCTGAAACCAGAAAGGAGGGCTACATCAGGAAAAGATTGAATATATCCTTAGGCATTTTAGTATTAGGTTACAAATTAGGTTGTATTGGACTGGCATTGTCCAATAGGAATATAATGAGGCCCACAAATGTGAGCCACGTATGTAATTTTACATTTTTAAAAATGAAGCCACATTTTTAAAACGGAAAAACAAACCGGTGAAATTAATTTTAATAATATATTTTTTTTATATCCAAAGTATCATTTAACATGCAATCAACATGAAAATCATTAACAAGACATTTTGCATTATTTTTTCTGTACTGTCTTTAAATTCCAGTGTGTATTTTACACATCCAGCAGTTGGCAATTCAGACTAACCATAATGCCAAGTGGTCAATAGCCACATGTGGCTAGTGGCTATCATATTAAATAGTGCAGGTTTGAACCAAAAATACTTTGCTTTGTTGTTTTTTGTTTTTGTTTTTGTTTTTTTTTCTAGACAGAGTCTTGCTCTGTGGCCAGGCTGGAGTGCAGTGGCAGATCTTGGTTCACTGCAACCTCCGCCTTCCGGTTCAAGTGATTCCCTTGCCTCAGCCTCCCGAGTAGCTGGGACTACAGGCGTGGGCCACCACACCAGGCTAATTTTTTGTATTTTAGTAGAGACGGGGTTTCACCACGTTGGCCAGGATGGTCTCGATCTCCGGACCTCGTGATGTGCCCGCCTCGGCCTCCCAAAGTGCTGGGATTACAGGCGTGAGCCACTGCGCCAGGCCTACTTTGGTATTTTTTAAGAGCAAGTTGGTAAATGGGGGCATTATATGGAGAGTACTCTAGTATAGCACAGGTTAGAGCAGCATGCCAGCAACTTGAAATGGACACGGGCTTTTCCACTCCAGTCAACACTGGGACTTTTCTGTTTCTATCTTGAGTTTGAGGCTGGGCCTCTTAGTAGACCTCAGTCTGAAACTGAAATAAACCTGGACGCAGTGTACCCTTGAATCGCAAGAATGCCGCATTCAGTGTTTGTCCAGAGAAAAGCATTTATGCCAGGTTGTAACGAAAACATTTTTTGAGAACTCATAATGTTTATTCCTTGGATGAATCCATTATATTTATTTAGTGTCCCAGGAAGGACGATGGGCATATTGCTTGCAAAAGTTGATTTGAACTGATAGATTCCACTAACTTTTTTTTTGTCTTTTTTTTTTTGTCTGTCTTCTTCGAGAATGGGTGTCAACTCTTAATAACGCCTAGCCTTAAGAGTCCCTGGGTTGATCCCCGACCTCGCCAACTTTGTGGGGCTCCCACAACTTGCCCACATTCCCTGGCAGCTTCTGGCAGATGGAGTTTCCGGCCTGCGCTCAGTGGTCGCCTGTCGTCCGCCCGCGCTCCTTTCTGCGAGAGGTCGGCGGCCCCGGGCAGAGCGCGCCGTCTGACCAAGTATCCGGAGTCCAGTTCCGCGCTGGGTCCACGCCCTCCTCGCCCGCCGCTGCCTGCGTGCCAGGCCGGGTGGCGGGGCTGGCCGTCGCTGCTCGGAGCTTGGGCCCTCCCCCGGGGTGATTTCAGCGTAGAAGGTGGAAATGCGGAAGTTTCCAGCCCCGACTGACAGATGAGGCTTGCGCCTGGCTTGGCATGCTCCGCAGCGACTCTGCGGCGTGCCGGGCCCCAGCTCTCCGCACTCCGCGACCCTAGAAGCCACCAAGCCGCCGGCGGGCCATGGCCACTCTGCCCAGCGCAGAGCGCCGCGCGTTCGCGCTGAAGATCAACAGGTAAGACGCCCCCCGCGGCGCCGCAGGTCGCGGCCGGACATCCCAGCACCCGCGTGGCTCGGAGCATCGCTGCAGGGGCCGAGGCCAGACGAGTCCATTCGCGTCCGCTGCAGGGCGCGCCTGAGACCTGGGGCGCCCGGTTCCCGAGGCTGCAGCGGTGGAGCCGCTGGACGCGCGGTGGCTCCTGCGCTGGGCCCGGCTAGGTCCTCCCCGAGAATCTCGGTGCTCCTGGATGTCCTCAGCCACCGGGGATCGCTTCCCCGAACAACCTCGCCCGCTCCGCCCTCCAGGTTCTTACAGGTGGCCGGGCCT
This sequence comes from Papio anubis, assembly GCF_008728515.1. Taxonomy (NCBI): domain Eukaryota; kingdom Metazoa; phylum Chordata; class Mammalia; order Primates; family Cercopithecidae; genus Papio; species Papio anubis. Next base: position 29,169,043 of record NC_044988.1, read on the forward strand.
CAGGAGGGTGATAGGCGCCGGGGTAACTGTGTTGGGCACGCCACGGAGTGTCTCATAAACGGTTCCTTCCTTTGAGGCAAGTCTGAGCGGAGGGAAAGAAGTGAAGGGCTAAAATGAGAGTTGCGTTTGAGGCAGGCTGCAAGACTTCTGTTGTCCTGAGCAGGGCTCTGTCCTCTCCTGCTTCATTACTCCAGAAAGAGTTTGGCTCCTGGTGACATCGCTATTTTTATACCCTGCTCCAAAGGAGCCATGAAGTGGAAAAAGTGATTTTTTAAAAATTTCCACTTAAATAAACCAAAAGGAATGGCCTGTGGCTGACATTTTGAGATTTACAGAACTCCAGCAAAAAACTAAGGACTGGGGGATCCCAATTCACCATCCAATTCCTAATCAAAGTTGCACAAACTAAATATAAGCACATTTACTGCTCAAAGTTCTCAGTAAAGGTGCTTTAACTGCAGTTTTTCCTCCACTGAAAACTGCTGACAAGTATTTGGGACATTTTTGTCTTGCCCTGAGAAAGCTAGACTGTCTAGTTAAAAGATAATAGGAAACTCATCCTGAAGTGTCAACTTATTCTGTTGCCCACGGGGCTGTCCGATTTGTTCATCTTCATTTAGCTGAGCCTGTGAAAGGTGGATTTCACTGTAGGTTCATCTTTGTGCTGTTAGTGTGTGAAGAGGTTTGAATAACGAAGAATTAAAAGCCCAGAAAAACAAGGTGGTAAGGTCTTCTAGAAGGCATATTGAGCTTTATTACGATTTTATTTCCACTTGATATGTAACTGCCAGCAAACTGTTTCTCTTACCTTACTATTTCTTCATCTGTAGAATGAGTTTAATTATTTATATATATATTGCATATTAATGTTGGAGACCACAATGTATAAAGAGACTGGGTGCCATGGCTCACACCTCTAATCCCAACACTTTGGGAGGCCCGGGTGGGAGGATTACTTGAGCCCAGAGTTTGAGACCAGCCTGGGCAACACAGGGGGACCCCTGTAGCTACAAAAAATAATTTTAAAACATTAGCCAGGTGTGGTTGCATGCACCTGTAGCCCCAGCTATTCAAGAGGCTGAGGCAAGAGGATCGCTTGAGCCCAGGAGGATCACAGCTGTGATCATGCCATTGCACTCCAGCCTGGGTGAGAGAGTGAAACCCTGTCTCAAAAACACAGACAAAAACAAAAACAAAAACAAGGCATGAAGTATATCAGGGATCTCCCTATGGGAATTTTTTTCTACATTAGGGTTCATAACTGTTGCATGCCAGGAGGGGCAATTCATTCAGGGAGTATAGGAATCAAATTGAAGTTACTGATGGGTGTATTATTTGCCGTAGCTGCTGCTCCTCTGTCTTTGTGAATTTTAGGTCAGGAAGTGTGACTTGGGCAGAAAGATGTTAGAAACTATGGGGTTGGGCAGGGTTGATCTGGGGTGAGTGGCCAAGACCTGGACTAATCCTACAGGCAGTCTTGCAAGCAACTGCAGGGGTTGGTGTCACCTGGGGGTTAAGAATAAAGGCCCTGGTTAGTGTCTGATTTCCTTGCAAATTGGCTCTCAGCTACAAAGTCACTGTGCAACACTAGACATGTTACTTAACTTCTCTAAGCTTTGGTTTCTTTATATATCAAGTAGAGATAATCATAGTACCTACTTCTTATGACTGTGGGGAGGATTAAATGAATAATAGGTACAAAGTCTGAATTGCCAAGTACTCAATGTGTAAAATACACATTGGAATTTAGAGACAGTACAGAAAAAATAATGCAAAATGTCTTGTTAATCATTTTCATGTTGATTGCATGTTGCTTGTAGTGTCTGGCTCAGAATAAATGGTAAATAATTCTTAGTTACCATCATTAACATTACAATCAACTTCATTGCTGTAATCATCTCCATCATCACCATCTTTGGTAGCCTAAGATAGAAAGGTAGGAAGGAAAGCTGAAGTTGGAGAGCTTCAGGCAGAGATCAGTTTGGGTTGGGTGTGGAGATGCCAGTGGCTGGCTGGGAGCTTTCTTGGGGCCAATGTTTCCCCTCATGTGCCTTCCGTTGGGTGCTGAGAACACAAAACACATTCAATGGAAGAAAATATGTGATGAAATCTGATCAAGAAGAGCCCCCTCAAGTTAAATAAAGTATAAAAGGTTTTATAATCCTCAGGCAAGAAAATGGATTGGAAATTCCTATTCTTAGCGTTCTGTTTTCCTCTTTGAAGCATTCTGTGTATTGTGTGGGAGAGTTATGCTAAGGAGCTTGGCAGAAATTGTTATTCAAAGGAGCAGATTGATAAGGACATACCTAGTATTAATGTATCATTTAATTTCACCATTATTTACTTATTGTGTCCCAGACACTATGTTACCCAGTTAATAGATTTTATGATTAAATTCTCACAAAAAGCCTGTCAAACTCATGAAGTCTTGTACAGAAGAGGAAAAGGAATCTTAGCCATATAGCTTCACAAGGCCATGTAATTTTTTCAAGAACAACCAGCAATGGCAGAGCTAGGATTGCAAACTGCTCCAAAGACTGTGCTCTTAATTGGGCCTATTGTTATCTTGATCCATGTATCCCAAGAATTTCCTTTAAAGCAAGAGAGGAATTAATTTTTTTTAAAAATCACCATTTTGGTAGCAGCATTGGCAAAGTGTTTGGTTTCTGATTAGTGTTTAATATATAAACATTAACAATGTGATGTTTTGCAATGTTGAAGGTGGAAAAGAAATGTTTTCCCTTGCATGTCTACCTATTTTTTTTTTAAATAGATCAAATTCCAAAAGTAAGAACTGTGTTGAAATATGGCCATTAGTACATTCAGCATGTGCTCATGTTTTTCACCTTACTACCCAGAATAGTGTAAACTATCCCTTAAAAATATTTGTAGGATAAAACCAGTATGCTTCCTGTTAATGAAGTATTCAAATCTGATATATTAAAAATATTATTTGTAAAGAGTTCAGTTCTGGCCGGGCACGGTGGCTCAAGCCTGTAATCCCAGCACTTTGGGAGGCCGAGACTGGCGGATCACGAGGTCAGGAGATCGAGACCATCCTGGCTAATCCGGTGAAACCCCGTCTCTACTAAAAAATACAAAAAACTAGCCAGGCGAGGTGGCAGGCGCCTGTAGTCCCAGCTACTCGGGAGGCTGAGGCAGGAGAATGGTGTAAACCCGGGAGGCGGAGCTTGCAGTGAGCTGAGATTCGGCCACTGCACTCCAGCCTGGGCGGCAGAGCAAGACTCCGTCTCAAAAAAAAAAAAAAAAAAAAAAAAATAGTTCACCACACCAGTCTCCAGAAGGAGTAAGCGGACTGTCTCACAGTCTGAGAAGACGCCCACAGTCTTTAAATTCTGTTGACACTGGCCTCTCATGCTCTTATAAATTCTAAATTTCATGTGTTGTAAGCCATCATATGGGACTTGTTTTGTCTTGAGCGCCAGGTGTAATTGTATAACTTGTTAATGGTTAAGCATTTCGCTAGAACCCGCAGCTCAGGAAGGTATAAGAGAAAGGACCAATCACTGAATGTTTCTGAGGTAGAAAGGTGAAATTAATTTTCTTGTAAGTGCTATATACTTGTCTTCATTTCCATTTTATTGTTGCTGACTTGTGGGCCAAGGAAAGACTAGATCTAAGTTAGGTAGTTCATAATAACGTTTACATTTGGGATTTCAGGCGCTGCTGCATTACATGTCGTAACACGGTTACTTGTAGGAACATCCAGTCTTGAGTCTTGTTAACTGCCTTTTTTCTTACTGGAATTTAGTGCCTTTGTAGATTATAAAAATTATTACTAATACTCTGAACCTTTATTAAACAAAATCTTAGTGTCTTTCAAATATAGAATAGATGTAAAACTTGATCAAATCTTAAAGTAAAATAAGAACCTTGGATAAAGAGGACAAAAGTGTAGAATGCAGAAAAAATCGTTAACCCTCTTGTGGATAGTCAGGATTGAAAGGAAGGAAAAATAATGGCTTACACTTCTAGAATGCTTTCTATATCATAACTCATTCACCTCTATGAAATAGGAGCAGTGACTATCTCTGTTTTACAGATGGAGAAACTGAGTGCAGAGAAGCTATAGAAGTTGTTCAAAGTCACATACAACTAATTAAGATCAGAGCTGAGATTCAAATGTAGGCTGCCTGGCTCCAGAATCTTCTCTTTTAATCATTATACCATGCTGTCATCTCAGTTTTATTTTAAAATAATAAGTAGCATTTATTGATTATTTAGTATGTGCTACATATTGTGCTAAGAACTTTATATACCTTCATTTCATCCTTTCAAAAAAGGAGCAAACAGGGCTGGGTGCAGTGGCTCATGCCTATAATCTCAGCATTTTGGGAGGCGGGAGGATCACCTGAGGTCAGGAGTTTAAGACCAGCCTGGCCAACATGGCGAAACCCCCTCTCTACTAAAAATATAAAAATTAGCCAGGCGTGGTGGCGTGTGCCTGTAATCCCAGCTACTTAGGAGGTTGAGGTTAGAGAATTGCTTGAACATGGGAGGTGGAGGCTGCAGTGAGCTGAGATGTGCTGCTGCATTCCAACCTGCGCGACAGAGTGAGACTCTGTCTCAAAAAGAAAAGAAAAGAAAAGAAAAAAGGAACAAAGTATTAGGCATAATAATCATCAGCAGAGAGTGATTTTATGAAAGATAAAAACAGGGTGGTAAGAAGAGAGAATAAAGTTACATAAAGATAACATTTAAGAACTACCACAGGCTGGTCATGGTGGCTCACACCTGTAACCCTAGCACTTTGGAAGGCCTAAGCGGGCAGATGGCTTGAGCCCAGGAGTTCGAGACCAGCCTGGGCAACACAGTAAAACCCCGTCTCTACAGAAAATGCAAAAATTAGCCAGGTGTGGTGGCTTGCACCTGTGGTCCCAGCTACTTGGAAGGCTGAGATGGGAGGATCACTTGAGCACAGGAAGTTGAAGCTGCTGTGAGCAGTGATTGTGCCACTGCACTCCAGCCTGAGTGAGAGAGCGAGACTCTATCTCAAAAAAAAAAAGGAACAACTCCAATAATTTTGGGCATAAGGACCAGAGCACAATGAGCTACAGAGAGCTTTCTGAGAATTATTTGCTAATTTTATCTGCAAAGGTAATACAAGCATAAAAATATATGTATTCAAATGTATAGATGTGTATCTGCAGTGAAAGCAGAGCTGTTCCTCAGTAGTAGGGGTGGCTGGCAGAGTGAGGTAGTGTGCTTTCAGGAATTGCTTTATTTGTCTGATGTGTTCTAGACCAAAGACCAATAGAGGAGCTTGGGCAATCAGACTCAGAATTTTTGATCTTTCACATTTAGAATCGGTTCCTTCCAGATTCTTGGAAAAGGTCCATTTGTGCTTTAGGCATCTAGTGCTATTCTGAAGGTTCCTTACAAAATGTATACCGAAATAACCTTCTACCAGGGTGAATGTTCTTCATTTGGAGTTCTTTGAGTTCCGACCATTTACATATATTGATGAAGCTAATGTTTACTTCTTCATAGACCAGTGGAAAGAAAACGTAATAACTTGTAGTTACCCCAGGAGAAATGAAGAACTCAGGGGACCAAGTCTCCCATCTCAACTCCCCACAAAGCTAGTGTTAGAATAGGATGATGTTGAAAACACCTAAACTTTCCATCCTCTTTAAGGGACCATGAGAAGGTTAGGGATGTGACCATACTCAGACTTCTTGCTGAGAAAGCTAAGAAACAGAAACACTTAGTTCTTTTCAGTGGCAGGTGCTTATTAATGTTTGGCCCATTTGATAAAGGGTTAAAGCAACATGAATGTGCTACCCCTGTTCCCACAAGCATCTAGTCTAATTTTTTTCTTTCTTTCTCTCTTTCTCTCCTTTCTCTCTCCCTCCCTCCCTCCCCCCCTTTCTTTTCTTTTCTTTTCTTTTCTTTTCTTTCCTTTTCTTTCTTTCCTTCCTTCCTTCCTTCCTTCCTTCCTTCCTTCCTTCCTTCCTTCCTTCCTTCCTTTCAGACAGAGTCTTACTCTGTCGTCCAGGCTGGAGTGCAGTGGCGCCATTTCGGCTCACGGCAACCTCTGCCTCCTGGGTTCAACCAATTCTCCTGCCTCAGCCTCCTGAGTAGCTGAGATTACAGGCGCACACCCCAACGCCTGGCTAATTTTTGTATTTTTAGTAGAGATGGGGTTTCACCATGTTGTTCAGGCTGGTGCAGTCTAATTTCTTACCCAGTCAGCAGCAGAAAGGCTCTCTGGGCTCTAGGTAAACAGATGAAATTTATGTAGTGTGTTTAAGTGCGGTTCCTGTGCTTCTGGAGTTGGCACAGTAGTGGCACCATTTGCTATATCGACAACGGGGGATATAGACCAAAAACAGATTGACCCCTCTGAAAGTATATATGAACACATGTTGATGCAGTGTTTCTGGTGAAACTAAACAAATGGGTAAAGTTGGCCTAGGGTACAAGACATTATGTCATGTCCCACTGCATTACGATTAAACACAAGATTAGAAAGGAGAAATGATGGCAATGGAACCAGAGTTTCTCCAGCTCTCTATTCTCATGTTCATCATCATAGATAGGAAAGTGCAGCCAGCCCTCCTCATCTGCAGGTTGCACATCCTGGATTCAGCCAACCACAGATCAAAACTATTTGGAAAAAAAATGTAGATGGTTGCATCTGTACTGAACATGTACAGACTTTTTTCCTTGTCATTATCCCATACATAATATAGTATAATAACTATTTATATAGCATTTACATTGTGTTAGGTACTATAAATAATCTAGAGATTATTTAAAGTATACAGGAGGGCTGTCCACAGTGGCTCACGCCTATAATCCCAGCACTTTCGGAGGCCAAGGTGGGTGGATCACTTGAAGTCAAAAGTTTGAGACCAGCCTGGCCAACATGGTGAAACCCCATCTCTACTAAAACTACAAAAAAAAAAAAAAAAAAATTAGCCGGGTGTGGTGGCAGGTGCCTGTAGACCCAGCTACTCAGGAGGCTGAGTAGCCTTGAACCCGGGAGGTGGAAGTTGCAGTGAGCCAGAATTGCACCACTGCACTCCAGCCTGGGTGACAGAGCAAGACTCTGTCTCATTTAAAAAAAAATAAAAATCATGAACAACTCTGCATGTAAATCAATATAGAGCTACATTATAATTTACATAGGCTGTATAAAATCCTGTTGATTAGATGTAAAATGATTTATTAAATTAATTTTCTATTATTGGGCATGCAGATAGGTTCCAGGCTGCGCCCAGTGGCTCATGCCTGGAACCTGCCTCCCAGTGCTTTGGGAGGCAGACACAGGAGAATCAGTTGAGCCCAGGAGTTCAAGACCAGCCTGAGCAACACAGTGAGACACCACCTCTACAAAAAGCCAACAAAACATTAGGCAGACAGGGTGGTGCATGCCTATGGTCCCAGCTACATGGAAGGCTGAGGTAGGGGGGCCACTTGAGCCCAGGAGTCACTTGAGCCTCAGGCTGCAGTGAGCTATGATTGCGCCACTGCTCTCCAACCTGGGCCACAGAGGGAAACTCTATCTCAAAAAAAAACAAAGAAAAAACCAAAAGAGCTAGGTTTTAACTTTTCACAATAGTGTATAGAGTTTGATGGAGCAGTCTTATACGTACCTTTTTCTGTGCTAGTGCAAACACCTCCTTACAAATTTCTAACAGTGTAATTGTTTGGTCATAAGAAAGAAACATTTTTCAAGCTTTTGGTTGCCAAATTGACTCCCAGAAAATGTATATCTGTTTCTGCTCCTACCAGTGGCCCTACGAATGGAATGCTCCTTTCCCCACATTCACACCCCCACCGAGTTTTATCATTCTTTTAAATCTGTATTTGCCAGTGTTGACCTCTTCTCTTAAATGCCTGTAACCTCTTCCTGTTTAGCTTCTCTCCTAGGTCGGAGAGTGAAGTCTGAAGTCATTCTTTAGGGATTAAAATAGTCATGCATTTCTCCTTTTTTTCTTTGCCTTACATGCAACCATAAATGGTGAGAACCTCTGTCCTTTTTCGCTTTCTGCTTCTGTTCCTTTAATAGGTGGATTAATGATAAAGGTAGATTGTTCTAACAACTTAGTTATTTCTTGATTTTGTTGTAAACTCTAGTTGCCAGACTGTAAACTGTGCTTTTTACTTTGCTTAACAATGTCATTCAATCCACCTCCTCCTTTGGGTGCCTAAGCCATAGCCCTTTTAAATAAAATAGCAAACGGAAAATCAGAATCCCTTTCTATCACAAAATAAGATTCCAGATTACATAACTGACTGTATGTGCTTTCACTTGGATGAGAGAATGGAGACTATAGACCTCTTTCATACTTATTTTTAATGTTCCTTTTCCTCTAGAATTGGTTTCTGGGGTAAAAGGAAACAGTAGTACCCCTCTGCTCAGAAACCTCAAAAAACTTCATGACTTCTATCATTCTCATAAAAGGGGAAAATCGATTGTTCTCCTGTGATAGAGACCAAAAATACAAATAGCTAAACTGGAACTAGATTAAGAAAAACAGAAATTAATCAGCTCCACCCTCTCACTCCCATCTTTTCGTAAGTTAGTAGGCTTACGAGTCCTAGGCTGGTTAGTTCATTCATTTATTCACTCATGCCAGCCACTGAGGGTTATTGTGTTCTAAGTGCTGTGCTGAGCCCCAGAAATACAAAGACAAGGTCGGCAAAGCCTGAGTCCTGTCGTCTCGCCTTCCTCTCATACAGCATGAGCTTCACCACTCGCTCCACCTTCTCTACCAACTACCGGTCCCTGGGCTCTGTCCAGGCGCCCAGCTACGGCGCCCGGCCGGTCAGCAGCGCGGCCAGTGTCTATGCAGGCGCCGGGGGTTCTGGTTCCCGGATCTCCGTGTCCCGCTCCACCAGCTTCCGGGGCGGCATGGGGTCCGGGGGCCTGGCCTCAGGGATGGCCGGGGGTCTGGCAGGAATGGGAGGCATCCAGAACGAGAAGGAGACCATGCAAAGCCTGAACGACCGCCTGGCCTCTTACCTGGACAGAGTGAGGAGCCTGGAGACCGAGAACCGGAGGCTGGAGAGCAAAATCCGGGAGCACTTGGAGAAGAAGGGACCCTAGGTCAGAGACTGGAGCCATTACTTCAAGATCATCGAGGACCTGAGGGCTCAGATCTTCGCAAATACTGTGGACAATGCCCGCATCGTTCTGCAGATTGACAATGCCCGTCTTGCTGCTGATGACTTTAGAGTCAAGTATGAGACAGAGCTGGCCATGCGCCAGTCTGTGGAGAATGACATCCATGGGCTCCGCAAGGTCATTGATGACACCAATGTCACTCGACTGCAGCTGGAGACGGAGATCGAGGCTCTCAAGGAGGAGCTGCTCTTCATGAAGAAGAACCACGAAGAGGAAGTAAAAGGCCTACAAGCCCAGATTGCCAGCTCTGGGTTGACTGTGGAGGTAGATGCCCCCAAATCTCAGGACCTCGCCAAGATCATGGCAGACATCTGGGCCCAATATGACGAGCTGGCTCGGAAGAACCGAGAGGAGCTAGACAAGTACTGGTCTCAGCAGATTGAGGAGAGCACCACAGTGGTCACCACACAGTCCGCCGAGGTTGGAGCTGCTGAGACGACGCTCACAGAGCTGAGACGTACAGTTCAGTCCTTGGAGATCGACCTGGACTCCATGAGAAATCTGAAGGCCAGCTTGGAGAACAGCCTGAGGGAGGTGGAGGCCCGCTACGCCCTACAGATGGAGCAGCTCAATGGGATCCTGCTGCACCTGGAGTCAGAGCTGGCACAGACCCGGGCAGAGGGACAGCGACAGGCCCAGGAGTATGAGGCCCTGTTGAACATCAAGGTCAAGCTGGAAGCTGAGATCGCCACCTACCGCCGCCTGCTGGAAGATGGCGAGGAATTCAATCTTGGTGATGCCTTGGACAGCAGCAACTCCATGCAAACCATCCAAAAGACCACCACCCGCCGGATAGTGGATGGCAAAGTGGTGTCTGAGACCAACGACACCAAAGTTCTGAGGCATTAAGCCAGCAGAAGCAGGGTACCCTTTGGGGAGCAGGAGGCCAATAAAAAGTTCAGAGTTCAAAAAAAAAAAGAAATACAAAGACAAGTGAGTCATGGGCCTACCCGCAAGAAGCAAGGAGATTTACTCAAAATTAAGAACTGGAAAAAGAAAGGCACTTTCCCTAGCCTGGTAGCCCTCCATGACTTCAAAGTATTCCTCTCTGGGGTCATGCCACTAGGGATAATAGCATTATCCAAAACATTTTTGGAAATCCTTTTAGAATTATTATCAGGGACTGCAGTACATTTATTTTTAAAAAGAAGCTTGGTGGTTTAAAATCTTTTTTTTTTTTTTTTGAGGGAGAATCTGCTTTATTATTTGAAAAGTTTCAAAAAATATAGAAAATACAGATGATAAAATGGCAAGTATCTAAGGGTCCACTTAACAGAATTAACACGTTAACATTTGTCACCTTTGCTTTAGTTGTTTTTTTTTAATTAAAAAAGAGAACATTACAGATAAATGTGAAGTCCCTGTTATTCTGTTTACAGATAAATGTGAAGTCCCTGTTATTCTGTTGCCCATTTCTGTTCTCCCTGCTGCTCCTGGAGAGTACTAACACAAAGGTGTACTTTTGGGGTGCGTGCGTGTGTGTGTGTGTGTGTGTGTGTGTATACGCATATCCATAAACAATATATGGTATAGCTTCTGGAGGGAGCCAAAGTCATTAGCACTCAAGCAAGCCTATTAAATAAAGTGATATCAGCTTGAGTTAAGATACTGCCGTGAAATAATGGAGCTGATTTTTAGGTACCTTGTCAAATAGTTCTGAAAGTAATTGCAAAGAGGAGTTCCAAAAGTGAGTTCAGAAAGACAACTTTATCAGAATAAATTGCATGGTACCACATACAGGAAACTATAAAGAACAGCAGTTATTTAGAAGTGTTCATTCTGACAATGTTTTTCAATTATTCCTTAATATTATAACCACTTACTCGTTTCCTGAAATCACCAGGAAATTTTTCAAAAAGATTTTTCTCCCTCAATGAAGGTACCCACAATTTGCATTTGACTCAAGATAAGCAGTTGAGTCGATAACATGTTTATTTTTAAATACACCGTTTTAAAACACAGAATAAAAATTCTACCTCACTGCTTGGAGACTCAATTAAGGAAAGTATGCACATTAGCAAAAAGAAAATGTGATATTTGCTCAGAAGTCTTGAAGTGGATATTTTGGCCTTCGTATGACTGAATGGTCAAGCTTGACTCTCCTGTTTGCTCAGGGAGGCCCAGTCCCTCTGCTGCCATGGGTAGAAATACTTTTTCCTAAATCGCTGCTTCATCTCACTGCCATACAGAGCAATATTCAGGGCACAGCCAAAACCTTCTTTAGCAGACCTTTCTGAGTTCTCTCTACTCAACTTTCTGCTGTGTAACATGAGCACTCTAGAGAAGCTGGGCTGTCCTCAGGAAATTACACTTGGGGGTCTGTGGTTCCCCAGGAAGGCAAACTGGAGGTCCCTAAGGGGTGCTAGTCATCATACAGCATTTACACTAGCATTGCAGTCCACTTTCACCTATGCAAGTAGAAAAACTCAGGCTCAAAGTCCACTGACAATGCAGGAGTCCCTTATCTGCTGGTTAACATAAATGTTGTTTTAAGATGATGGCCATCTGTTGTCTGTGGGAACAAGACTATCGCCCACCTGTTGGCATGCTGGCTGGTTTAATATCTTACTTTTTCATTCCAAATAACTACCTGGTCTCACAAATCCCTTTGGATGGGGTATCCAATTTACCTCCTGTTCTTATTCTCTGTCCAATAATGTCATTCAAATCAACAAGATATTTCATTGATTGCCTGTGACTTTCTCTAGGTATTATGGGAGATTTAAAACGCAGACAAGCAGTCTATGCCCTCAGAATGCAGCTGGAGTGAGTGGGTGACTATAAATGCAAAAGTTAGAGAGCATGGGGAACAGTGTATGATTGTGTGGCTGGGGAGGGGTAAGGACAAAAACTCAGAGAGAGAGAGAAACCTGTAGCCCTGGCTACAGTAGGGCAACACCTGTGAGGAGATGAGTCTCAGCTGGGCCCTGACGGGAGGTGACTCACAGATGAAACAAACATGGTGGGAAGAATAGTTAGCAGTGTGCAGAAGGCATTGGAAGGAATTCCAGGGGAGGAGTGAGGAGGGAGCCACAGTCATTCTGATGTGAGGTAGTGAGATCTGGGATTAGACTGGGTCATCAGAATGGAAAAAAAGGGCCTGCTTCTGCAGACAGTTTAAGGGAATCAGCTGGATGTGGGAAGCAACTACATACTTATTCATTCACTTCATGCATATTGATTATAGCCCACTATGTCCCTAGGACTATTCTAAGTGCAGGGGATAGAGTCATGAATAAGATAGATAGACAGGGTTCTTGTTCTAAAAGAAGTAATATACCAATGGGGAGACAATGAAGAAATAAACCAGAAATAAACAAGGAAACATCAGATAAAATAAGTGTGATGCAGAGAATGTAAAAGGGCCACTGAGAGGGCATGGATTCTTTAGATAGGATGGTCAAGGAAAGCATCTCTTAGAGAAAACCTCTGAGCCAAGACCAAGCAGGGGAATGACCAAGCGCATGGCTGAGGCAGGAGTAAGTTTGGTGTGTTGGAAGAAAAGCAAGAGCTGGTCTGTCTCTAGTGGAGTGAATGAGGGGAGAGGAGGAGAGCTGAAGAGGGAAGTTAGCGAAGACCAAATCACATAAAAGCCTTAAAGGCAAAGGAAAAAATTTAAATGTTATTCTAAGTGCAATGGTGTATTAGTCCATTTTCATATTGCTATGAAGAAATACCCAAGACTGGATAATTTATAAAGAAAAAAAGGTTTAATGGACTCACAGTTCTACATGGCTGGGGAGGCCTCACAATCATGGAAAAAGGCGAAGGAGGGGCAAAGGCATATCCTATATGGCGGCAGGCAAGAGAGCATGTGCAAGGGAATTGCCCTTTATAAAACCATCAGATCTCATGAGACTTATTCACTATCATGAGAACAGCATGGGGAAAAGCCTGCCTCCATGATTCAATTATCTCCCACGACATTGTGGGGATTATGGGAGCTACAATTCAAGATGCGATTTGGGTGGAGACAAAGCCAAACCATATCAAATAGGATGGTTTATGGAGCAAGGTATGATGTGATTGACTTTTGTGTTTAAAAGATCTATTGTACAAAGAAGTAAGGAGTGGAAGCAAGGAAACCAGCTAGGAGGCAGTAGAGAATCCAGGAGAAAGATGATGATGGCAAAAGTAGAGAGCAGAGCTGAGAAGGAGAGAAACAGTCAGCTCTGGGATACATTCTGGAGCTAGGGCTGATGAATTAGATATGGGGTGGGGCAATGAGAAAAAAAAAAAAGAGAAATCAAGATGTCTCCAGGGTTGGATATTGATGCTTTTAACAGAGATTGAAAAGATTGGAGGAGAAGCAGGCTTTTAGGGTGAATCAGGAGTTTAACTGGGGACATATGGAGTCTAAGATGCAGTTTGACTTCCCAGTAGAATTACCTTCTACGCTGTTTTATTTAGGAATCTGAAACTCAGGGGAGAGGTCAAGGCTGGATATTTAAATTTTCAAGTAAATACCAAACATATTTTTACATAAGAAGGATAAAATATTGAAAAGATTTTGATGAGTTCTTAATAGCCACAAAGCTATATGCATAATATGGTATCATTTTAATTAAAAAATAAATATGGCCGGGCACAGTGGCTAACCCTTGTAATCCCAGCACTTTGGGAGGTCGAGGCAGGCAGATCACGAGGTCAGGAGATCAAGACCATCCTGGCTAACACGGCAAAACCCTGTCTCTACTAAGAGTACAAAAAAATTAGCTGGGTGTGGTGGCGGGCGCCTGTAGTCCCAGCTACTTGGGAGGCTGAGGCAGGAGGGCATGAATCCAGGAGGTGGAGGTTGCAGTGAGCCACGATCAGGCCACTGCACTCCAGCCTGGGCGACACAGTGAGACTCGTCTCAAAAAATAAAAAAATAAAAAAATAAAATAAAATAAATATATGCATAACTCTCTACAGAGATAAATAGATCAATACATATGACAAGGAGAGAATCAGAACAACATATGCCAATGTGTCTTGAGTGTTATCCCTGGGTAGTAGAATTATTGATGACTTTTGTGTACTTGGGACATGCATGTATGAGTGTAGGTATGCATGCATATTTTTCCTCAAAGAATGCTTTTGTAATTGGAGAAGAAGAAATTATAAAATAAATGGCACCAAGATTTCCATCCAGGTCAAATGGGATAAGGATGATGCCAATGAGAAACTATGAAAATTGGAAATGAGAATTAGTTTTGGGAGGATGAATTTTTACTTCCCTCGTAGAGGTTTTGTTTAAGACGATGTACTAGACTGTACATTTACATGTATTTGCTGTCCCTCCCTATGGGAGGATTTTACTTTTCACCCATTGAAGGTGATGTGGTCACTTGGAGGTGAAGAGATAGTCTGGGCTTTATCACATTATCTTTCTCCTATTCTAAACAATCTGCAGTGTTCCAGATGGTGGATGATCTGTCATCCTGCATCCTGGAGTAAAGATGATTAAAGCAGAGCTGCAGCTGCCCTCTGAAGGTCTGTGTTTTTATAAACCACTGAGATTTTGGGATGGTCTGTTATCTCACCATAACCTAGCCCACCCTAACACAGATGAACATAAAATACAGACTATTTCTATTGGGCAGCTTGAAATACAGGCTTGGGGCATCAATGGTAGGTCAGGATGGAAAATATTGATTAAAAAGTCATCTATGAGGTGGAGATTGGGACTGAAGAATGGATACATTTTCTAAATGGAAAGTATAAGGGGAAGAGAAGAGGAATGGGCCTAGAGGAAGAGTCACTGTCAATCCATACAAGAAAGAAGGGATACAAAAAGATAGGAGGGGGCATTTGGCCAAATGTATGGCAGTCAATTGTAGTATCAGAAAAGAGAGCTAGGAGGGCAGTTACAAAGATCACATGCCAAATTATGAGGGCAAAGAGCCATTGGATTTGCCCTGAAGGTGGTCATTGAAAACCTCTGAATTAGCAGTTTTAGCAGAGCTGTGGGGAAGGAAGTTAGGTTTCATAAGGTTATAGAGGGAGTCCATGCAGAGGAAATAGAGGAAGCTGGTGGAGGCCACTCCTTTAAAAAGCTTGGATGAGGCAGAAGAGAAATGGGACAAGTGGTAACCAGAAGGCCCCTACAAGGCTGTGACTTTTACACAGATATGACACACAATGCTGAACAAAGGATGCGCTGATCTTGCAGAGGAAGGATGTGTTTTATTCCCAAAAAATAACTCTTACATATGGGTAAAGTTATTCAAGAGACCCTATGCTGTCTAATATGCAACAAGTTTTGCTTTGCACCAGCATTAAGACTTCTAACAATAAGTAAAATATTCTATTTATATACTTCTTCATAGGAGATTTTGAAACTCTTATGACACTGACATACTACCTTTCAGAATATGGTACTGTTTAAAATTTTATTATTTTTAAATTTATCTTCATATGTTTGAAGTTGAAAAATTACAGGAAAGAGCACTTTTATAATTATATTTTTCTATTTACAAACCACGTACTGTGTGCTGAATTTTGCCTCCCCAACATCTTTCAAGGGAGCGTGGCCCTACTCGCACTTTGAGTTCAGATTTCTGGCCTTCAGAACTCTGAGAAAATAAATTCTTTTGTTTTACACTATCCAGTTTGTGGTAATTTGTTATGGTAGTCCTGGGAAACTAACAAACCACCCCAAAATTTAGTGACTTAAAACAGCCATTATTATTTCTCACAGTTCTGTGGGTTAGCAATTTGGGCTCAGCTGGACAGTTATTCTGCTGGTCTTCCTGTGGACATTCATATGGCTGCCATTATCGGGTGGCTCAAGTGAAGCTGTAGGGTCTAAGATGGGCTCACTCTCAAGTCCAGGGTCTTGGTGCTGACTATTGGCTGAGCTTTCCCTCTTTGCATGGTCTCTTGTTATTCAGAAACCTAGCTGGTCTTTTCTGCATTCTTAGCTGGTAAAGGGAACATTCTAAGAGAAGGAAGGTGGAAGCTGCAAGGCTTCTTGAGGCTTAAGTCTAGAACTCTCCAACGTCACTTCCACCACATTCATTGGTTAATGCAAGTCATAAGGCAATTCAGCTTCAAAGAGTAGGAAAATAGAATCAACCTCTTGATAGGAGAGGCTGCAAAATTTTTGGTCATTTTAATCACAGCACCCAACCAAAAAAAGTAATACTATCCCGTTTCAAATTTCAGAATGTTTAAGCAGAAGGTCTTCTCTTTCCCTACCTATATCATAATACCCATTTTAGTGGCAGAGAAACTGAGACCAAATAAAATTGACTCCTTCAAAGTTACCAAGTGAGTCATGCTTTGTGAGAGACACTTTGACCCATAGAAGACAACTATATGTCTGGAAGAGGTAAACATAGTCCTGCCTGGAGGCAGGTATATGAGCTTAATAATCCCTTGAGATGCTCTTAAATCCCGTAATTACGTTGATGGACTCCAGATTGAAGAGCTGTCTGGTCCAGAGATAAAGCAGCAGTTTGAGAGTATCAGAGAGAGAAGGTGCCTGAAAATTGCCACATGTCCCCAAAGGCAGGATTTGAGGCTAAATTAAATGATTAAGAGTCACCAAGCTCTTTATTCTCAAGAGTTACCAAATGAGCTTAGAAACTCAATGACTGCTGCTATCTAGTGTTAGTTCTGGAATGGGAGAATTAAAAATGAGTAGAAAAAGAAAATAGAGACAGAGACTAACATGTCTGAAAGATATGTGCTGTGGGCAGTCTTAGAAGGATCACTCCTATATCAATTAGGATTGCTTTTAGCTGCTGCAAGTAACATCCAATCAAACCATCCAATGCTTTAAACAAATTAGGGGTTTAATTATTTTTTTCTTACATAACAAGAATGCCAGTGGTTGGCCGTGCAGGCTTGGTGTCATGGGCCCCAGGGTACCACTGGAGACTCCGGTTCTTTGTGTCTTTGTGTCCCACCATCCTTAGTGTGGGGCTTTCATCCTTATGGTCACATGATGATTCCTAAAACTCTGTACAGTGAATCAGTATTGGAGACAGGAAGAAGAAAGAAGGTTAAAAAAAAAAAAAAAGACACGCCAACTAACTTTGCTCCCATTAAGAAGCTCTTCTAGAAGCTCACATAATGACACTTGTTTATGTATTTCATTGTTCAGAGCTGTGTTAGCTCTGTCTACAAGGGAGGTTGGCAAATGTAGCTTTCATTAGCCTGGCACATTGTCACCCCCAACAAAACTAGGGTTGAGTTAGAATGAAGGGGCTAATGGATATTGACAGGCCACTAGTAGTTTCTGCACGGCCTCCAACAATTGCTGTGGGTATAGATTACTAACAGAACTTCCACTATGGCATCATAGCACCTCTATCCCACTAGTACCTGTAGTAGGTCCTAATCATCTAATTCCAGGAGCCTGACTTAAAGAAGAGGAATATTGAGGCTTCTAGGTCCAGTATTAATCAAGGTAAGCTAGCTGTGAGAACAAACACTCTCAAAATCTCAGTGAACTAACCCAACAAAAACGTGTTTCATGTTCATATCACAGTCTGATGCAGGTCAAGTTGTTCTCCTCCAAGCAGTGACTCAGGGACCCAGGCTGTTTCCATCTTACAGCTCTACCATCTTGTGACTTCCAAGTTATGTTGGCATCATTCAGCCAGTGGCTAGGAAGAAGAGAGAGTGAAAGATTGTGTGCCCAATTCTTAAATACCTCCACTCAACAGTGGGACACATGGCTTCTACTCACACTCCCCTGGGGAGGACTGCTCACAAGATCCATCAATCTGCAAGGAGGGCTGGGGGAATATATTATAGTTCTTGCCTGGCGGCACTTCCAGCAGCAACACTTCACTATGAAAGGGGAGCATGAGTCTTTTGGGGGCAGCTGGCCTTCTGTGCCACAAAACCCCAGTCACAAAGAAAAAGCCATTACCAAAATATTCAATAAACAGTATAGACCTAGTGTGGTTTGCTGTTGTCTGATAGATAAAAACTGTGTTGTTTTAGTCACAAGGATCTGGATGTGGGAGCTACAAGGAAGGCAAAAGCCAAACGAGTACACCTGAAGCACCTGAGATCCTAGGAGGAGACAAGAAGAATACAAGGTGTCATTGTCCTATCAGCCAGGGAGGAAGATGGTAGGAAACAAGACCATTTAAAATTTAATTGCAAGGGCTAGGCACTGTGGCTTACGCCTATAATCTCAGCACTTTGGGAGGCCAAGGCAGGTGGATCACTTCAGATCAGGAGTGCAAGACCAGCCTGGGGAACATGGTGAAACCCAATCTCTACAAAAAATACAAAAATTAGACAGGCACGGTGGCATGCGCCTGTAGTCCCAGCTACTCAGGAGGCCAAGATGGAAGGATCAATTGAGCCTGGGAGCTTGAGGCTTCAGTGAGCTGTGATTGTACCACTGCACTCCAGTCTGGGTGACAGAGCAAGACCCTGTCTCAAAAAAATAATAATAATAATAAAATAAAATCTAATTGCAGTCAAGGCCACAGGAAGTGGCAAGTGCAACTGAGGACTTCCTAGAAATCCCACACATTGATAAGCAGCCGAGTTGTTCAGCCAGTTTTTTTCTGAGAACAACCAATTTTAAAATATTTTAGGAAAAACCACAATATTGAGATATTTTTAAACAGCTTATATTTAAACAGCATATATTTAAACAAAGTGATTAATTTAGACTTCACATTTTATTTGAGAAAAAAACAAGATGTTCCTGGTCTGGCAGACGGCATTCTAAAATATTCACTCCCACTTGTGGAATGACTGAGTTATAGTCAGCCCCTCCTCTGTAGAGGAGGGTTTATAGGAGAAACCCAGTCATGTTACTTTTTGTGACTACTTTTCTTTGGGTTTGTTGACTCCTCTTGTTTTATTCACCTAATCATTGAATAATCTGTACAATCAGACTGCCTTATTCATGTTGGCAGTTGTTGTAATAATAACAAAGGACAGAGCCATTGCTACTAACAGAAAGCAGAGCAGACCTTTGTAATATAACTGGCACAGGGTTCCTCACTTACTAGATGCTCAAAAAAGAAAACAAAAAGTTAACATGGACAAAGTAAAATAAATTGGAAATGGGAGATGGAGAAGTATTAAAACAACAGCCACCATAATAATGTAAAGTAGGATTTCAGCTCGTTTACAAGCACAGAGGTTATATGGTAAGTCCTCAATTAATGTTGTAAGTTCTTGGAAACAGTGTTTTTATGTAAAGCAACATAAAGCAAAATCAATTTTTCCATAGGCTAATGGATATAAACAAGAGTTAAGTTCCAGTACGTATGTGATGGCATATTTCCAGTTACAAAATATCAACAAACTTCTGAGTAAATAAAGACCAAAAGACTCCTAATATTAAACATTGAAATAAATGTGAGCTATACTTGCATTTAAGAAAAATTAATACAAACAAGTACAATAATTATTTACTGAGTTATTCCAGTTCAGGGTCGTGGATGGCCAGAGTCTATCCCGGCTGCCCAGCACCAAGTTTGGAACCCACCCTGGTCAGGACCGCATCCTATCACAGGTTGCACTCACACACACCCTCACTGGGACCATTTAGACACACTGATTCACTTACTGTTTGCATGTTTGTGATGTCGAGGAAGCCGGAGTACCCTGAGAAAGCCCACGTGGGAGAACACGCACACTCCACACACATGGTGGCTCCAGCCAGGAATCGATTTGTTTTCTCATCAACGTTATAACCCAATGATTTTGAATGAAACAACGTTATTTGATAACCTGCTGTATTTAGAGTTGACAAAATTTATCCCTCTGAAACACATATACACACACACACACGCATGCTTGCACATACACATGCACACACGCAGGCACACACTGCACACACTTAATGCTAGACTTGTAAGGAAAGAGATTTAAAGGCAAAAAGGAAAGTTGGACCTTAAATTTCCCCTGGACCTCACATTTTCTGAGTACTGAAAGATATGGTAGATACACACGATTGCCTTTTCCAAAAAGTAACTTCTATGGAAAATCCTGACAGTTATAAGAGACTACAAAGGTAATTTGATAGAGCCACTTAAGTAATGTATGCGATATGATCACCAGGAATACTTATATCAGAGACGGGAAATAAATGAAATATTAAAGGAACAGAACCATGAAGGAGAAGAAGCAATTGATCCTGAAGAATAGCAACTGTAGTCAGGGATTGGAGACCTGCAAACATGTTTCCTATTCTTTTCTAAAATGAAGAATAGCTTCTTATTACAAAAGCTGTATACATATAAATTACAGAAAAGTCAGAAGTGCAGATAAGCAAATACTGTAAAAATAAAAATTATCTCTAATTCTTTGACTTATTGATCATTTTAACAGCTTGATTTATATTTTTTCAGATACACACATACATATTTCTACAAAATTGGAAGTATGCTTATATACGTATCATAACCCACTTTTTTATTTAAAAAATGTCATGAACAACTTTTCATGTCATTAAATATTCTTGCGTTACATTTCTAATGAATGCATAACATTCCATTGTAAGGATACAGCATAATTTAAGTCATTCTGTATTGAGCTACATTGATTTCCAGTTATTCACATTAGAAACAGCACACCACTGAATAAATTTATACATTCATCTTTGCTTACCTCTTTAATGATTCTGCATGATAAATACTAGAAATAGAACCGCAGACTCAAAGGTCTCCATTGATATGTGTGACTGCCTTGTTTTCCTTTGCAAGGTTTTGTGTGGCATCTGCCTTTAAAAGAAGGTTAAAGATATTTTTATTTAAAGTATCCCTGAACTTTACCTCAAGTCTTGGGGAAAGTTATTGAAAAGTAGTTTGTGTTCAAATAAGTACAAACTGGCAAGGTCAATCTTTTATACATGTTATCAGGAACAAATCAACCTCATAAGATTGAACAAAACCCATGATTATGATTGAGTCAGCAAACCTAAAGATGTATTTGGTTTGGACAAATACTATTAATTCCTTAAGTTCCCTTGTGGCCACAGTTTTTTTGTTTTTTGTTTTTGTTTTTTTAAATGAATGTTTTTCTGAGTAATCTTGGTCCTATTTGAGGCCATCTTCATATGCATTACCAGTATTTCCAGCTATACCCAATAGGTAAACTAGCCCTCTGTAGGCAATTAAATGTATATTTTCCTGAAGAAAGTAAAGTTATATAGAATATAAGTGTGAGGTCACCTAAAAGAAGCTATTAATGTATTATGCACAATTTCTTTTTATTGCCAGAGCTACATGTTACTTACATTTAAGTCTGATATTTAATTCTCTATTATAGTCCCTTATTAATGAATGAATTAATTCATCCATTCATATGACAGATATTTCTTGAGCACTTACTTTGTGCCAGGCACTGTGTTAGACTTTGGGGATTTGGAAAGACCCTGCTGCCCTCGTGAAACTTACATTCCAATGATGGAAACAGATCATCTATAAGTGCGTAAACTAATATATCGTGTCAGATAATGTCTCATTTCCTTATCTCTTAAATAAAAAAATATTCTATTCCATAGGGCTGTTATGAGAACTGAGTGAGACTATGTGGAAATTACCATACAGATGTTTAAAAAATATTATTTCACTTCCCTCTTATCTTTTAGAAAAGGGAAAATGATTTGTATAAATCATTAAATACTCCCTTGATATTACGAAACTAGCAAATTGTTTTTTGATTTTATTTTTTAAATTGTCATATAATAATTGTACATATTCATAGGGGTACATAGTGATGTTTTGGTACATATAATTATAGTGATCAGATCAGGACAATTAGCATATCCATCATCTCAAACTCTAATAATTTCTTTGTATTGGGCATGGTCAATATCCTCCCTTTAAGTATTTGAAATGACACAATACATTATTGTTAACTACCTCATCCCACAGTAGTACAGAGAACTAGAATGTATTCCTCCTATGTAGTTGTAATTTTGTATCCCTTGACAAATCTCTCCCATCCTTCCCTTCCCCCTACCCTTCCTAGCCTCCAGTAAACTCTGTTCTACTTTTTACTTCTGTGAGATTGGAGTTTTTTTTTTAGCTTCTGCATGTGAGTGAGAACGTGAAGTGTTTAAATTTCTGTTCCTGGCTTATTTCATTTGGCATAATGTCCTCTATTTCCATCCACATTGCTGCAAATAACAGGATTTCATTTTTTAATGGATATCATTCCATTGTGTATCTATCCCACATTTTCTTTATCCATTCATTTATTGTCGGACATGTAAGTTGATTCCATATCTTGGCTATTGTGAAAATGCTGCAGGAAACATGGGGGTGCAGATGTCTCTTCAATATGATTTCTTTTCCTTTGGATAAATTCCCAGGAGTGGGATTGCTGGCTCATATGGTAGTTCTAATTAGCAAATTCTGTATTCCACATTAAAGGAAGGAATAGGTAAAATTTTTTCAAAATTTTTCAAATTTTTTATTTTGTTAGAGATGGAGTGATCCTCCCACCTCAGCCTCCTGAGTAGCCAGGGTTACAGAGGTGAGCCACAACACCTGGAATGGGATAGGTAAACATTTTTTTAAATGTTTGTTTTGTTTCAGGCAAAATTAGGTATCAACTGTTTCTCCACAGAGAAGAGCAGCTTAAGCCTTCAGAGCACGTAGTTTTGATAATTCAGGTCTTCTTTTGCCATTTCTCAAATATAGCTATCTTATGTTGCTACATGCAATCTATAGGACCTTAGAAGAATCATACATTTCATCTCTCTGGGCCTCAGTTTCCTGAAGATGAAGTTATGTTATATGGTTCGTAAAGTTCATTTCAGGGCTAACTTCACTTTGTCTGTCCTTGTAAAAATTCTTTCCCTAGTGGATCCACTCCCCACCCCCACCACCTCCAAAAAAATGACTGCTGTGCCAACCAAAAATGGTAAACACTTGACTATGACTTTTTTTCAAAACTGTGGTTTACAGAGAAGTGGAAAGATCAACTGTGGAATGCTTACATTTTAATTTGTCCTCATTGATAGGAGAGGACAAACGTAAACTAGGAGAAATGGAAAAACCAGTGATACATGTCTTGTCATGTCAAAGGAAAAAGCTAGAGACAATATGATTACTAATAATTATTTTAAAAAATTAAGTCTTGCATTTATTGAGCACCTGCTATATCCCTCGTATGCATTACGTTGTATAAGTCTTGTAACAGCCCACAAAGTTAAGAGTGTTCTTAGTCTCCCAAGGATGCAGACATGGACACTGAAAGTGACTATGGTTATGCAGGACGTGAGTGGCAATGCTGCCGTAGAAACCCAAGTCTAGCTGTGACCAAACCCATGTTTTTAACTACTTGCTTCTTGCCTTTGCCAACCATTGCCAGCAACAAAACTTACTTGTTGCTGGAATATATTTTCACCATGACCTTCCGTGGAATCTGTTGAGCTTGTTTTTTTCCATATGCCTTAATATGTTTAGTTTCACCTCAGATGAATCAGAGGATTTACTTTCAAGAAAGATGGACCCTGTCCACTCTAAACAGTACCAGAGGTAACCTTACAGCATCAGAAAATCCTGTGGTAGTATCTCTTCATCAGAACTTGGAATATAATTTTAAGAGTTTTTTCCATCTTTCCATTAGAGCAGGCCAACACTGACTTGATTTTTCTCTGAAATTAGCTATGGACAAAGATTCCTTTTCAAACTAAAGATTCTAACCTTATTTTCCCCCATCACTTTATCAAAACTAGAAACAATCCATTAAAAACACTGCCCAGCCTTCAGAGGCTTAATCAACTCAGTGGTATAAAACATGAAACTTGATTTTGAGATGCAGGAGAGAATATTTGGATTGCCGGGAGGTGACCTTTATATGTTTCTTTATGTGTATAACAAATACATTTCAATTTGCAGCTAGCCCCTTAAAACTAGTGCATGCTTCTGACCCTAAGTGCTACTGACACTGTGAATCACCCTGCAAATAGAACATGGCTCACTGTTGTTTTCCTGATCTGGGAAGACATCGTGGTGTGGTGAAAGGGACACTGTACTGGTGTTTGGACTTGGGTTCTGTCTCTCCTCTACTACCAGTGAAATGAATTTCAGATGCAAAGTGGAAAGATCAATCACTTCTTGGCCTTTTGGCTAAGATCAAAGGAAGGAAGAAGATCAGATTAGTCCCCTGACAGTCCAATATTTACTGACTGATGCATGTTCTATTTCATCTCAAGATTTCCAGGGGGCTCCAATTTGGACCACTGCCATGGTCCCAACTGCCAACCTATGTTTTCCCTTCTTCCTTACCTTTTCCCCCTGCAGCCTCAAGTGGCTCCAGATAAAGCGTTATTCTATATATCTCATTGTCTGAATCTAGCGGACTCTGATGCCCAAATGTATTTCTCAGAATATGTCAATGAAAGGGACCCTTTGACCCACAATTCCCCTTTCTCTTCACAACTGCATCATTGGCATCCTCAAAGACAATCCACGGTGCCTACTACTACACATCTTGTTGACATGATTTTAATGTTAGCTCTCAAAGTTTTCCTCCATATTCCATGAAAATACACTTTACAGTCTAGTATTCCCCCCCACCCCCCCCACATATATATACTGAAACAAAAGAAACCATATCCAACTTCATTTCCATTTCCAATTCTTTCGACACTTTCTATTCTTTTCTGTTCTATTGTATTTAAAAAATGCTGGTCACAACCCACTAAACTGATCTCGGATCAGACTTTAATACATCAGACTCCCCCTTTTATACACACAGAGCACTCTCTACTGTTTCTTCCTAGTACCTGTCACAATTCGTAACTCCTAAATCATGTGATTGCCTACTTAAAATCTCCCCTGACCCGCCCCTGGTGTTCTGGAAACTTCAAGAGGATACGTTTTGCTCACCTTTGAATTTTTAGAGCCTGTACAACACCTATCATATCATAAATGTTTAATAAATCTTTATTAAAAGAATTAATAAATGAATGTGGCCGGCCCTATTCAGGTGTGCATGGTTCCTCCCTAGAGTTCCATCACACTTCTCAAATCTAAAGTTTGCTCCCAGCTGTGGAGGTTTGAAGCTCAAAACTGCTGGAGATGCTTCCCACCATAGCTCATGAAGGCCCCATTGGTGTTTTCTTTCTAGTCCATTTCTAGTTGATCATGACAGATGGGCCAGTGTGTTTTGAAGAAGACTGGCTGCTTCATTCTGGGGGCAAGTGCCTTTCTCCAGGGGAATTCATGAAGAGACTCTCCAGGGGCAGGGCAGACCACTGGGGAAAACAAGACCCCTGGGTTTTCTGACCACTGGCCACTTGTGTCTCCCACATCAGGAGAGTTTATCATCCTTGCTCACCCACCTCCTGAGGTTGCTTTACTGGTGTTGATTTCAGGTCCCAGGCCCCTAAGGCCTCACACTCCACAAGCCACCTACACAGCTGTAGTTGTTTTCAACTGACAGCTAGGTTACTTTGCCTTGCAAGATATTTTCTTGTCGCCCAGGCTGGAATGCAGTGGCACCATCTCGGTTCACTGCAACCTCCACCTCCTGAGTTCAAGTGATTCTCCTGCTTCAGCCTCCCCAGTAGCTGGAATTACAGGCAAGTGCCACCATGCCTGGCTAATTTTTTTGTATTTTTTGTAGAGATGGGGTTTCACCATGTTGGCCAGGCTGGTCTCAAACTCCTGACCTCAGGTGATCCACCCACCTCAGCCTCCCAAAGTGCTGGGATTACATGCATGAGCCACCGCTCCCGGCCGATATTTTCTTTTTCAATAGGCAGCTTTTTAAGGCCTCAGAATACATCTCTAATGATGAAATCATCAGACAACTTGACAAAGAATGAAGAAATTGAAGGGTTCTATCAATAGCATCCCAAGGAGGCTGACCCACACCCTATTGCCTGCCGTAAGCTGGCTCCATTTGCTCTAGTGCTGTGAATAAAGGAAAAAACTAATATGTTGAAGAATTTATTTAGTGCCAGGTGGCAGGTACTTTCTCAGATACCCTTTTTCTTCTCACATAATTCCAGGTCATTGGCAGAATAGAGATGCAAACTGAGAACTTGGGCAGCACCAAGATGCAGATGCTAAAACTTTAAACTTGCTGGCCAAAATGATACGGGACTTTGAAATAATTATTCAGACAATTTAGGCGAGCAAACAAAAGCCATTAAAAATTGGGCATCTGGCCGGGTATGGTGGCTCACACCTGTAACCCCCGCACTTTGGGAGGCCAAGGAGGGTGGATCGCCTGAGCTCAGTGGTTCAAGACCAGCCTGGGCAACATGGTGAAACCCAGTCTCTACTAAAAATACAAAAAACTGGCCAGGCATAGTGGCGTACCTGTAAGTTCCAGCTACTTGGGAGGCTGAAGTGGGAGGATTGCTTGAGCCTGGGAGGTGGAGGTTACAGTAACCTGAGACTGTGCCACTGCACTCCAACCTGGGTAACAGAGTGACACTCATCTCAGAAAAAAAAAAAAAAATGGGCATCTGGCCAGGTGTAGTTGTTCATGCCTATAATCCCAACACTGGAAGGCCGAGTTTGGAGGATTCTTTCAAGCCAGGAGTTTAAGACCAGCCTGGGCAACATAGCATGACACCATCTCTACAAAAAATTTAAAATTAAAACTAGCCAGACATAGTTGTGAGCACCTGTAGTCCCAGCTACTAGGGAGGCTAAGGCGGGAGGATTATTTGAGCCCAGGAGTTCAAGGCTGCAGTGAGCTAAGATCGCACCGGTGCACTCCAGTCTGGGTGACTGAGTGAGACCCTGTCACAAGAAAAAAGGAAGCATCCCAAAAAATGTTCCCTTTGATCCATTTTTTATCTGACAGAGACAGGAGAGGTGAGGAAAGGGAATGTAAGAGTATTTAAGGGATTATTTCCTTATGGTAGCAGAAGCGCAAATACATGTTTGAAAAATGTTTAATATTGTATAAAATGATGATATTTTCTTAGTAGTCTTGCTGTTGAATACAGAGATTGTGGTCACGTAATTCATAGGTAATTTATCAGTTTTACTTATTTTTTAAAGTTTTTATTTAGTTTTACTTTTTTTTTTTTTTTCTTTTTAGAGATGAAGTCTTGCAATGTTGCCCAGGCTGGCCTAGAATTCCTGGGCTCAAGTAATCCTCCTGTCTCAGCCTCCCTACTAGCTGGGACTATAGGCACACACCACTGTGCCTGTCTAATTTATCGACTTTTAAATGAGATCTTCTGCAAGTTCAAGAAAGTTAGATAAAGGGTGATACCACAGAAAAAAGTAAAATTTTTCTCTTTGAGATGAGTATTCAATTGAATTTAGAATTCTTTAATTAACATTGAGGATCACATGCCAACTACAGATATGGAATATCGAATATTTAAAGCGTTCTGAATGACCTGAATGTTTTCCTTTTGATACTTAGTAAAAATATTTACCACTTACAGCTGAATTGGAATATAGTTCCACATAAATTGTTATTTACACCTGATATACAGAAAGAAATGTGTTTTCTTATTTATCATACTATTAATTTGAATGTACTATTCATTTTTTAATTGCTTTAAAGTCAATTGGGGAATCAGAGTATGAATTTCTATTTTACTGCTTCCACATTTCCTAAGTTAATCAAATATGACAAGTTAGTGAGCTTGTAGAATTTACTTGAATTTCCTAATCTTTTAACTGAGAGAGTATTTTTGACAGCAAATATTTTGTAGCGTCCATTTGTCATTTTTTAAATATTCAAACTAGTTTTTTTTTTTCAAATAATGTCAAGTACACTTAGTGCCTAGTAAATGCTGGCCATTGTTATTGTTGTTGTCATTATTCTTTTTTTTTTTTTTTTTGAGACATTGTCTCGCTCTGTCACCCAGACTGGAGTGCAGTGGCGCGATCTCTTCTCAATGCAAGCTCCGCCTCCTGGGTTCACGCCATTCTCCTGCCTCAGCCTCCAGAGTAGCTGGGACTACAGGCGCCCGCCACCACGCTCGGCTAATTTTCTGTTATTTCTTACTTTCTTATGTAGCAGTCATGGGGTAATGTCACTGTGTTAGCATCAGTGATGCTGCCTCTCGATTCTCCTGACCTCGTGATCCACCCTCCTCAGCCTCCCAAAGTGCTGGGATTATGGCAGAAAAATATTGTCATTAATAAATAAACTAAAACATGACTAATTCTGTTTCATTTTCCCAATGATATAGTGCTGTTATTAAAAGCAGGGGTTCTGCTTTCTGAATCATTCTCTAAGTCTGAAAAATAGGGACTCTAAAAAAAAGAAACAACAGTTCGAG
Source organism: Papio anubis (assembly GCF_008728515.1). Taxonomy (NCBI): domain Eukaryota; kingdom Metazoa; phylum Chordata; class Mammalia; order Primates; family Cercopithecidae; genus Papio; species Papio anubis. The sequence goes on from NC_044988.1 coordinate 29,197,386, forward strand.
GTTGAACACAAGCTGATGCAAACTTCTCGCTCCTCTGTTGGAAACTGTTAATATGTCCAGTGGAAAAGACATCCCTCACCTGGGACTGCGTATAGGTGAAAGACTGCTGAGGAGTTTCCCAGGATCTTGGGCCAGTGCCAACAAATAGCAAACTTTCAATTCTCGAGATGGCCCTATGGCATGGTTGGGGGACACCAGTTCCTTCACCAGAGCATTCACATCATCCACCCTGGGCTTTGCCCCTCAAGCACCAGGGCTTTTGTCCAATAATAAACTCTGTGGAGTGGAGTGATTTCCTGTCTTCTCCCTAGCCTTAGTCTGCCCCTGGCCTGTGCCTTTTAGACAAAACAGATTAACATCACCTTTAGGCCTCCAACACTGAACGTTCTGTCTTTATAAGGCCTGACTCATTACCAATTTTATTTGGCCAATTTTACCTACCTTCCTTTCAAAGGAACACCATTTGCCTATGTCAAGTGTTCTCTTCTTCTTTTCTAGTTGGTTACACTGCATCACATCTGCCATGCCAAACTATTAAGAGTAATACAGTTCTTACTCTTAGTTTATTAAGAGTAAAAACTATTACTCTTAATAGTTTGGTATGCTATTACTCTTTTTTTTTTTTGAGACGAAGTCTTGCTCTTGCCCTGTTGCCCAGGCTGGAGTGGTGCAGTGGCATGATCTTGGCTCACTGCAACCTGTCTCTCCCAGGTTCAAGTGAGTCTCCTGCCTCAGCCTCCAGAGTACCTGGGATTACAGGTACTTGCCACCACGCCTGGCTAATTTTTTTTTTTTTTTTTTTGTATTTTTAGTAGAGAAGGGGTTTCACCATGTTGTCAGGTTGGTCTCGAACTCCTGACCTCAAGCGATGCCCCCACCTCAACCTCCCAAAGTGCTGAGATTGCAGGGATGAACCACCGCACTTGGCTGACATGCTATTACTTTTACAGCATCTGGACAATCCCTAACAGTCTGAAAGCTCTATAAAGTTTCAGTTAGCCCAAAGGTCCTATCCCTTATTCTAGAACACAGGCTTTATAACACAGGCTTTGGCATGTCTGTAACAGTCTGAACTCCTCCACTGTATTCCGCACACTAGGGATCTTTTAAGTTGTCATTATGTCCTGGCACAAGCATTTATCGTATTTCTGGGAGCATGTAGGGTTCAAGATGAGAGGGCAAGAGAGGGCTGGGTTGTTTGTTATTAAGCTGACAGGAAATGACCAAGGCTCGTGTGCTACTGCTTGCAGTTGGGCAAAAGAGGATAAATTAATTGCTTTATAGAAATTCCTTTCTGCATTCTTTAGGGAAAATTTTTCCATGTGAGCTAAATGAGTCAAAGGGGGTGGTTTTGGGCTCAACAGCTTTGACATTGTCCCTTCAAGGAATGAAACAATTAAAGAAACTGATCTCCTCTGAGAAAAAGACCATTTATAATAACCTATCTACTCTACATAAAATATTCCCAGTAGACTCATCAAAACAAGACCCTCTGATACCACATCATACTGGGTTTTTTCTTATTGGGATTCCCCCATGTTTTTTCTTTAATGCTTCCCCATGTTTTAGAAACAGATTTACTTACCTGGAACCTTCCACCCTCAATTCCAAATTTATCCTAGTACTATCATTTGGGAGTAAACAACATGTCAGGGGCCTACATGGGTGGAAAGCCCATTCAAGAAAGTGAGGATGATCAAATCGTGGAGTTAATGTGTATAATCACAGGGAGGAGTTTCTTGACGGATGAGAAGGTCAACAGTGCCCAATGCGACTAAAAGGTCACATTAAAACAGGACAGGAAGGAAGTCACTGGCTGTCCAGCAAAAGTCTTCAGTGGCTGTATCAAGAGAAGCTTTTACAGAAGGGTGAGGGTGGTAGCCTGCGAACATTGGATTAGGAGTGAGAGGGACTGAAGGAAGTAGGAGCTCCAGGTCAGGGGAAGGGGAGAGAATGAGCCTGAGGAAGGCCCTCTCATGAAGGGAAGGCTCTTTTCTGATGCAAGTGAGTTGAGCAGACTTACAGGAAGCAAAGAGGAGTCTGGAAACAGAGAGGGATTGTCCAGGTAATGTAGGAAACATTTGACAAGGACAGATCTCAAATAAAAACCTGAATGCAATTTCTGTTTCAGGTGTCTCCTTTGCCTGCCCCATCCCACATTCTAGAAAACTATTTGGTGCATTAACAGATTTTGGACTTCACAGGGCTTCACTTTTATTGTGCTTGAGATTTGTTCCTTGGTGAAACACAAAGAGACAAACTACACAAAAAGAGAATCATAGTTGATGAAAAAAATCAATGTTTACAAGTTGCTCTTAAATCTTTTACCCATTGCTAACATGGGTATTTGGATTACATTTGGAATGTATTCCAGGACTACTTATCCATGAAAGGATTAATGATATTGGAGCCAGGTTCAAAGTCTCAGCAACAGGCTAAAACCTGCTCTTTTTAGTAGCTAGGGGTAAAGCTTAGTATCCTTTCTTCTGAAAGCTTTTGCATGCTAAGCTTTCCATTGCCAAGCCCCTGGGAAGGAAAATACCAGAAGTTTAACTCCTATAGCAACTTTCTCTGAGATGTGCCTGGTGATAACATTTTCCAGTAGGGCTATCTTCTGTCTCCTTCCTTCTCTGTGCCTACCAGTAAAGTCTTGTACAAGTTTCTTAACCTTTCTTAGCTTCAGTTTCCAAATTTGTAAAGTGAAGCTAATAATACCTCCCTCACAGGATTGTTGTGAAGACTAAATGGGCTAATGATCAGACAGAAAGCACTCATTAAGTGTGACTAGTATTGTTAATTGCAGTAATAGTAGTTCTAGGAGTAGGGTTTTCCAGGTTATAAGGATTAAAGATATGCTCATGTTACCTCAGTTAATGGTGCATTATTTTAAGGGTACACCATAAAGTAAGAAGAATGGGAAACTACTTAACCAGCACATGGGGTGCAGATCTAAGAGCAATTCTGTTTTTCTTTTCTTTTTTCTTTTCATTTTTGAGATGGAGTCTTGCTCTGTCACCCAGGATGGAGTGCAGTGGTGCGATCTCGGCTCGCTGCAACCCCCACCACCTGGGTTCAAGTGATTCTCCTGCCTCAGCCTCCTGAGTAGCTGGGATTACAGGCACATGCCACCATGCCCAGCTAGTTTTTGTACTTTTAATATAGATGGGGTTTCACCATGTTGGTCAGGTTGGTCTCGACCTCCTGACCTCATGGTCCACCCACCTCAGTCTCCCAAAGTGCTAGGATTACAGGCGTGAGCCCCGTGCCCAGCCCCAAGGACAATTCTTATAGCCTGACAGGTTTGGGGCTCAGAGTCTCTCTGTGTGTCTATGTCTCTGTCACTCCACCATATGTTTAGCAGGGTCAACTAATTTGCCCAAGATCACACCATTAGTAGATGATTATGCAAGATTTGAACCAGTTATTATTCATTGAAATATGATTACTGTGTAAGTTAGCATGAGAATATTGAAAATAAATGTCTTGTTAGATTCGTTTATTTTTTAAAAAATTCCTACATAGGTTGGGCGCAGTGGCTCACCCTGTAATCTCACTTTGGGAAGCTGAGACGGGCAGATCACCTGAGGTCAGGAGTTCAAGACCAGCCTGGCCAACGTGGTGAAACCCTATCTCTACTAAAAATACAAAAAAATTAGCCGGACTTGGTGATGCATGCCTGTAGCCCCAGTTACTTGGTAGGCTGAGGCAGGAGAACTGCTTGAACTCGGGAGGCAGAGGTTGCAGTGAGCCGAGATCGCGCCACTGCACTCCAGTCTAGACAACAGAGTGAGACTCCATCTCAAAAAAAAAAAGTCCTATGTATACTTCCTTGCATCAATTTAGGCAGGCTTTATTGTCAACTTTAGTTGGTAGCCAACATGCATTTAAACTACTTGTTATTGTCCTAATCTAAGAAAACCTGAGAAATGGATGAGGTTGGTCCTAGGGTATCCCAAGGCACAGAGTATTCTATTCTGTACTTGGGACAGAGGTTTGATTCAAAATGATTTTTCAGAAACTAGCCTTGAACACCTGATTTTATTAATATTCTTTTTACGCTCCATCCCTCCTGGAAAAGGACTGGACCCCAATTCCCACATTGCTCTTTTGGGACCCATTGTCTTCCTCAGCTTCCTATGCATCTACAGGGTGGTCTGGGCTTCACTTCCTCAGTGTCCCTGTATGAAATTAGGTGGATATGGATTAATCTGATGTAGGAATATGACACTGTACTAAGGTTTAGTGTATATGTTATTCTCTCAAGTAACTGACCTTTCAATCCAACTAAAGACTTCCTATGTGCTTTAAGGTGGTAGGAATTACAAGCATAGCAAGTTATGGCTGGTCAGGGATTTCTTTCCTCTTTAAATGGTGACCTACTGCCCGTTGTACCTACTCAAAACAACTTTCTTTAGGAAAAAAGACCACAGTCTACTCTCCTAAGCATAAACTCAGTTCTCATTCCACCTCTACCACTTGCAAGATTTGTTAGGCTTAAGCAGTCCCTTAACTTCTTTGAGTGTTTATTGCCTTGCCTACTTCATTGGAAGTAAGGCTCTGGAACAGGGAAAGTTTGCCTTCGTAAGACTAAAAGTTATGCTAATATAAGAGACTAGCAAAACTGGAGACATGTTCAGCTCTCTTCTTGTGGGGAATACCTTGCCCTTGACCAAAAGCCGTGTCCCAGAAAGAGCCGTGTGTGTGTTGGCTTTGTGCCCAACATGTGGCTCCTCTGCCATGATTGATGGCTTCATTTAAGAAATAGGTTTTAGAATTTTTTCCCTAAAATCTTATTCCTGTTAATTATCATGGATCAACTTCACCATAGCTTGTTTAATGCACAGTCACCTGGTATAAAAGCATTTGAAAACCCCCAGGGATCGTAACCACCCTTATGCATTGAGAAAAGAGAGTGAGGCCAAGATTTTGAGATGTGTTCAAATGCAAGAAGCTTTTAAAATGCAAAATATTCTAAAACTGTTGAAAGTTAAAGCTAACTGTTGTTCCCTTGTTGAAGGTAAAAAGTAAAGCATTTATAGGAAAGCACTTTTCCTTATGTGTCTAGTATTTGGGAACTGCATAGGAGAACAGTTTAATAGGAACCCTGATATCAACAGTAAGATACATTATTAATATAGTAACCAGACCCAGGGCAGAATTTGCAAACCCATGGTAGGCATACAGGTGGCTGAAGAAGAATCGGGACAGCAAGATCTCACTGAAATGCAATTCCATTCCTCCATTTGTTACAGATTAAGATTTCTGAAAAAGACCATCCTTCTAAACCCTCATGGACTCTGCAGATAATATGAGGCCAGAAAACGAATAATTCCCAACTCTTGCTATCTCATTACTGGCCAGTGGGTCTGGCTTAGCTGAGTGTGTGCCTTCTGAAGCATACCCTGTAATTATTCAGCAGGTATAGTCCAGTTTGTCCTACTTACTTGAGCAAGATTACCTTTCTTTTATTTTCCCTGTGAAAATCCTTCTCTTCCGTCTTTCCTCCTTTCTCTTTCCTCTTTATTAACTTTTCTAATCTAAAGTGCCTTGAAAAACTTGTTTACATAGTAGTAAGAAAGAAAATGTTGACTTATGCTGTCCTGGAAACCTTGACCTTCCTGCATTATGGATAAATCATTGCCCTGCAGGTGGAAGTGGAAAATTGCAGATAGAACCACATTGACTCACATTCTCCTTCTTCTTCCATTTGAGTGAGCACCAAGTATGCATCAAGACTTGAGATTGTAAACTTGGTTTAATGATGAGACAGGTTTCTCGGTCAGGTTTTCCATTGGCTCGAAGTTCACAAGGCAGTTGTTGCTTGTCTCAGAGTGTCCTTAGGTGGACTACATCTGAACCCCTGGGGTTGTTAAAATGCAGATTCTAGCTATGCTCAAACCAATGAGTCAGAATCTCAAGAGGGTGGCGCTCAGCAATCTGCATGGTTGATCAGTTCCCTAGCGGATTCTTATTTTTGTACGCTAAAGTTTGAGGGTCACCACTGGAAGGATTTCAGAACAGGGCCTGCAAAGGAGTTGTTCAGTGTTTGCTCAAGTTAACTTTGTTGTTACAGCATTAGCTTGAATATCAGGAGGTTTTGTATTTAAGTTCTCTAAAAAAAAGAGAACAGTCTCAATATATAAAAGGAAAGGTTTTCATATATGTGCCCAAGTACAAGTATCTTGAGTAATTTTCTAGGAGTCTATAAACAGAATGTCTTTAGATCGTCCTTATAATGATCCTGAGACTCTTTTGACTGTTTTGAGTTTAAGATAGGTAATAAGAAATAAATCGCCAGTTAATGCAGAAGGAAATACGTTTCTGTATATATACTATTCACATTTGCCATGTCTCTTTTAAAAAGTCCAAATAACAGGCCAAGCACTGTGGCTCACGCCTGTAATCCCAGCACTTTTGGAGGCCAAGGCAGGTGGATCACCTGAGGTCAAAAGTTTGAGACCAGCCTGGCCAACATGGTGAAACCCCATCTCTACTAAAAATACAAAAATTAGCCAGGCGTGGTGGCATGTGCCTGTAGTCCCAGCTACTCGGGAGGCTAAGGCAGAACCCAGGAGGTGGAGGTTGCTGTGAGCCAAGATTGCGCCATTGCACTCCAGCCTGGGGGATAGAGCAAGAGTCCATCTCAAAAAAAAAAAAAAAAAAAAAAAAAACACAAAGAAACAAAAAAACAAACAGTTCAAATTACTTATGTCCTCTAGTCTCTTATTTACCATACATGTCCTCTAGTCTCTTATCATTTCTTCATATGAAGAATAATTTATACTCATTGATGTAAAATTTTGCTATATTTTTATACAACAAACATAGTATTATTTTAATATTGCACATAAAGAAAAATACCTCTTCTCCTCAAAATTAGAAGGGTTGGTATTTTTATTCAGGCTTCTTGATTTAAAATACCTGCTTGATCCATAACTCAGGCCATACGATTTCACCAAAACAAATATCCTAATAGTTGTCATCTTGAATAACTGTTTAGTGCACAGAATATAGTCTCATTTATTAAGAAGTGATTTAAGAGATTATTACTTCTGCATCTATCACACTAACATGACTAACTCTTCAGTAAGGGAAGAGTAAAGGAACTTATTTTATATCTAGACAGAAATTTTATTAAGGATACAGTATTAGGATTCATACGGGAAATAGTGGATAGGTGACAAGAACGAGGCTCTTTCTGAGCCCTTCAGGAAAGAATATTTGCAGAACAATAAAGGACATGGTGGCTCCCTGGAGAATGTTGGCAGAAGACTGGGCCTTACTTCTGGAAAAGGCTCAGTGCTAGAGCTAAGTGACCATCAATATGCCAATACAGGCAAGAAAATCCTGCAAGAGGCAGATTTGGTTCTTAGGTTGGAACAGGCTCTACTTCAGAACTTGATCCAGTACCCAATTCTTTTCTGCTTTCGCTTCCTTTTTTGTGACATGAGGGTAGTACTTGTTCCACGAGTGAGCTGTTATGAGGATAAATTTGACTTTATTAATGTGCATGATTCCTGGAACCATAAAGATGTCAAATTTTGAAGCCTCAGAGAGATTTCCTTTGCTCTGTGAATAACTAATTTTGGTTAGCTGGGGTGGGGTCTGTCTGGGTACTTTTCCTTTCGAAGAATTTTTCCCTCATTCCGGCCATCTCCTCCCTTCCTATAAAGGCACCATATATTTTGCTTGCCTCAGGTACCTATAATGATAAAACACCCTGAGCTGAAAGGATCACTGGATAGGGCAGTCTTAATACAAAAGAATGTGGCAGAAGCCCAGGCTTCAGTGCACATCAGAATAGAAGCTTCATGAGGGCAGAGGCTTTTGTCTGCTTTCCTCTTTGCAGTATCCCCAGAACTTCGAGCAAGTGCATACTCAATAAATACTTGAAAGAATAAATCAATGTCAGACATCTGGGCTTATGTGTCATCTCTCTACTGTTCTCAACTAAGAGATTCTAGTCATTCTGCAACTTTCCTAAGCCTGCTGTCCTTCTCCTTAATATTCACCCTTCCAGGCACTGACTCCACCTCCCACGTCAGAGCTTTTTCTTAAAGTAAATAACAGCCAACCGTTAATAGCTTCATAACTTTGGAACAGTGCAGTTTCTTTGGTTTAAGAAGCATTGTTTTCATCCTCCAAACTAAAATAAATTTTGAGAAATGATGGAGACGGTTTGGGACTGGGGAAGGAGGGAATGGAGGAAGTGATTATTTGAGGACACATTAACTATTTGTAAAAAGTAGAATATCTTAGTTAAATTTGGCTACGTAGGAAGTAGGTATCATTAAATGAATGTCTGTTAGAATCTTGATTTTCAAATTAACTAGATAGGGTTAGTTAGACTGAGGAAGGGTGATTACAGTCCTATGTCACTGAGGGAGAATGGGGAAAGGGCAAGAGAAAGCTGGCAGAGATGGAATTTGTCTGCTAGAAACAGACCAGTGGTTCCCAAACGTAAGCCTGCATCAGAATCATCTGGAGGGCTTGTTTTTTGTTTTTTGTTGTTGTTGTTTGTTTGTTTTTGGTTTTGTTTTTTTGAGATGGAGTCTCGCTCTGTCACCAGGCTGGAATGCAGTGGCCCGATCTCGACTCACTGCAACCTCAGCCTTCCAGGTTCAAGCGATTCTCCTGCCTTCGCCTCCTGAGTAGCTGGGATTACAGGCATGTGCCACCACGCCCAGATAATTTCTGTATTTTTAGTACAGATGGGGTTTCACCATGTTGGCCAGGATGGTCTGGATCCCTTGACCTTGTGATCCGCCCACCTCAGCCTCCTAAAGTTCTGGGATTATAGGCGTGAGCCACCACGCCTGACCAGGAGGGCTTGTTAAAACACAGATATCTGGGCCCATCCCCAGAGTTTAGGATTCTGTAGGTCTGGGCAGAGGCCTGACAGTCTGCATTTCTAGCTTGGCCAGGGGACGTTGATGTTGCTGGTCTCAGGACCACATTTTGAGAACCACTTCTATAGAGGGTGTGCATGAAGATACAACAACAATTACCTGACGGTCCTCAGCTTAGTTCAGTTGTCCTCCACAGGTTGAAGCTGTGTTCAAGGGCAAACAAAAACTTTCTCTCTCAGCCACCTCCATAAGTTCCATAGTTTAACAAAGCAAACTCACAAAAAATGAGGAAGTTAGAACTGCTCCATTTCCCCTTATAGCGAAGGCATGTGTATTTCACAACTGCAATCAGCTTGAATAGCAGAGGCTGGAAGGCTCTCCATGTCTTTACTGAAGCCACCTCACTAAGTCACACAGACGTGCAGCTAATTCACTGCCTTGGCCAGCACATCTGAAAATAAATAGCACCATTATAGGCCCTTTCATGAATATACAGCATGTGGCCTCGAAATTGGCCAAGGAGCTGGCTATGCTGGGACAAATAACTTAGATAAATCACAAATCAGAGTGGAGAAATGAGGTGTTTTTAATCAACAGCATCCAACAATGTGTGTTGAGTTTAATTGAATCCAGGTAGAGGAGGAAGTGGATGCAAGAGCTCGAAGTATGCTGAGAATACAGTTTTATTTCGAAATTCCAGGAGACTTAGAAACAAAATGATGAAAGGATCCCTGAAGAGACTGTTTTGTTTTGTTTTGTTTTTTCTGAAATGAAGTCTTGCTCTGTTGCCCAGGCTGGAGTGCAGTGTCACGATCTCGGCACACTGCAACCTCTGCCTCCCAGGTTCAAGCAATTCTCCTGCCTCAGCCTCCCGCGTAGCTGGGATTACAGACATGCGCCACCACGCCTAGCTAATTTTTGTATTTTTAGTAGAGATGGGATTTCACCATGTTGGCCAGGCTGGTCTTGAACTCCTGTCCTCAGGTGATTCCCCCTGCCTCAGCCTCCCAAAGTGCTGGGATTATGGGCGTGAGGCACCGCACCCAGCCCTGAAGAGACACTTAAGATACTTTCATAATAGTTTAAAAAGGTATATGTGTGTTTACAATTTCTGTCATAAATCTATGGCAACCACAGCACAAACATTTTAGAAAAAGAAAAAAAAAACAACTCGAGGTTGAGTGTGGTGGTTCATGCCTATAATCCCAGCAATTTGGGAGGCTGAGGCAGGAGGATCACCTGCATCCAGGAATTTGAGACCAGCTTGGGCAACATAGCATGATCCCATCTCGATATAAAATTAAAAATTAGGCGTGGTGGTGCATGCCTGTAGTCCTGGCTACCCTCAGGGGACTGAGGTAGGAGGATCTCGTAAGTCCTAGAGTTTGAGGCTGCAGTGAGCTGTGATCTCGCCACTGCACTCAGCCTTGGTGAAAGAGCAAGACCCTGTCTCAAAAAGAAAAAAAAAAAATTCTGTTTTCCTACCTCTCTAACATAACTGTGAATAGTAGTATTTCCTTCTAGTTTTTAAGTACACTATTTAAAAACATGGAAAGTTTTCAAATAATATACTCAGATTTAAATACGTTTTTAAGCTTATACTCATATAATAAGCATAGTAACTAACAGAATGTTCTCTGGAGTCAGATAGTCTTGGGTTCAAATTCTCCAGACATTTCCAGCCCTGAGTTTTGCATTTGTTAAACAGGGATGATAAACCTGGTTCATAGCATTGCCGTGTGGATTCAATGAAGTGCTTATGAAGTGCTCAGCACAGGGCCCTGTGTCATATAAGCACTCAGTAAATAGTGGCATCATTTTCTGTTTTCACACACAAAAAATGAGTCAACCTTCTGCAATCCTAATAATCAGGAAGTTCTTCTTGGCAAAATTTCATTCCCCAAATTGTTCAGTGGTCCCATGAGCTGCTTTCAAGATCTTCTCTGACTAGCTTGTTGAGAGCTTTTGTTATCTGTGTTTTCCTCAAAGATTAGACTCATCAAAGAGGGGTGAAAGCCAAAACAAAGGAACGACCACTGGTGCGCAGAGTGAGAGAGATTGGTTTAGTTGTTTAGCCAGGCTATGTGGCTTCGATCCCAGACCACAGATTATAACCACACCATTGTGGGCACCACATATAACCATTTTGGTAAACTAGATATGGGTTGCTGGGGACATGGACGAGAAACCATGGGTGGGGAGGTGTGGACCTCTCAGCCCTGCTCTCTCAAGCCTGGCCAAATTCACATCCGCAACTGGGACTTTGTTTCTGTTTCAGACCGTTTAGCCAACTGTCAACTTGACTTCCACTTGGAGTCCTCATGAGAACTTCAAACTTAGTATGCCCAAATGAAATTTTCAGCCCACCAGAAGGTAACCATACTGTCTTGAGTCTTACAGTTACCCCGTAAACAAAGGGATTAACTTTACTAAATAGCAACTTCATGCCCATAAAGTTAAGAAAAGAGTCCCTCAACGCAAATGTTGGTTTTGCATATCAAATAAATGGATTCTTGGTTCTTCAGGATAGTTAGATAACAATGGGCAGAATAGCCAGTTAATTCAATAATTCCTTAAAATTGTTGAAAGCATTTTGTACACTTTCTTTATATGGCTGCTTAGCATGTTAATTGGTAAAATACTCTGAAGGACTAATACACAAACACTTTCACCCAACAATTCCAGTTCTAGGACTGTATTCCACAGATATATTTACACATGTATGAATTCATATGTACAGTTTTCTGAACTTTTTTTGTGCTGGCAGAAAACTAGAAACAACAGAAATGTATGAAAGAGAGTAGTTAAGAAATTATTCCCAGTAGAGTACATATGCAGCTGTAAAAAAAGAATGAGGGAATTATTATGTATTTATCTATTAAGTGAATAAAGCAAAATGAAGATCACCAGCAAACAGATAAACAAATTGTGGTATTCATGCAGTGGAATACTCCTCCATAATAAAAAAGAATGAACAATGGGTGAACACTACAACATAGATGACTCTCGAGTACTGTATTCCCATTTGTGTAAATAAAAATGTGGGAAAGAATATATACATGTATTTGCTTATAAACTCTATATGCACAGAAGGAAACACAAGAAATTATTACCTAGATTGTCTGTGGAGAGGGAACTGGGTACCTGGCAAACAAGAGTAGGAGGGAGACGTTGTACAATGTGCTTTTTAATACTTTTTATATTTAAAATTGCAAAATATATTACATCCTCAAAATAAAAATAGAATAGCTTATATAACTGTGTCTAAATATTACATGTAGTTTTCCTCTCTGGCTATTTTCCTTTTGGTTTTTATGTAATTTTTAAAAATCCACTTACTTAGCCCAGGCACATAAATGGAAAGAAAAATAGGCTTAAAATTATGTCATTTGCAAAAACAAACAAATATTTAGATGTTGTAGAGCTAGCATGTTTTTGTTGGCTTCTAGTTTAGTTCTACATGGCATCAGACTAGCGACTCTATATCATTTCTGGACCTTTGCAATTTGTTGAGGCTTGTTTTATGGTTGGGGATATGGTCAATATGTAAATGTTTAATGTGTGCAAGAAGAATGTGTACTCTAAAGTTAGGCATGGTGTTTTCTGTATATGTCAATTAGCACAAGTCTGTTTATCATCTTCAAGTTCTGTGTATCTCTGGTTTTTTTTTTTATCTGCGTGATAGAACAGAAGTATGTTTGAAACTTTTACTATAGTTGTGGATGTAATATTTTTCCTCTTACTTTTGCAGTTCTTGCTTTATATATTTTGAGCCTATATTACTTGCTACATGCATATTTAGAATTGTTGTGTCTTCCCAGTGGATTGCCCTTTGATTATTTAGGAAACATCTCTCTCTTCAGTAATGCTTCTTAAAGTCCATTTTGTCTGATAGTACTATAGTGACCTCAGCTTTCTTTTGGCTAGGTTTCATAACTTTTTAAATTCTTTCACTTTCAGTCTTTTTATGTCCTTATATTTAAAGTGTGTCTGAAGGAAGGAAGGAAGGAAGGAGGGAGGGAGGGAGAAAGGGAGGGAAGGAAGGAGGGAAGAAAGAAAGAAAGAAAGAAAGAAAGAAAGAAAGAAAGAAAGAAAGAAAGAAAGAAAGAAAGAAAGAAAGAAAGAAAGAAAGAAAAGAGAGAGAAAGGAAGAGAGAGAGAGAAAGAAGGAAGGAGCGAGGGAGGGAGGGAGGGAGGGAAGGAAGGAGGGAAGAAAGAGAGAAAGAAAGAAAGGAAGGAAGGAAGGAAGGGAGAGAGAGAGAGAAAGAAGGAAGGAAGGAAAGAAAGAAAGAAAGAAGGAAAGGAAGAAAGAGAGAGAAACAAAGAGGGAAAGAAAGAAAGGACACCGCAATCTACCTATGTTACAAACATGTATATGTAACCCTAAACCTAAAATAAAAGTTAAATATAAATAAAGTGTGTCTCTTCATGAAAACTTGCTTAGCATCATTAGTCATTAGGGAAATGCAAATTAAAAACACAATGAGATACCACCACATACAACATATCTAGTATAATGGCTAAAATTAAAAACACTACCACCACCAAGTATTGTTGAACAAATGGAAAAACTGGAACACTGATTATGGGAGTATACAACCACATTGTAAAACACTTTAACTGGTCATTTACCCAAGAGGAATGAAAGAACGTATCCATATAAAGATTTGAACACAAATGTTTATAGCAACTTTATTTATAATAGCTAAAAACTGAAAACAACTCAAATGTCCATAGACAGGTGAATGGATTTAAAAAAAACAAAACTGTGTTATATCCATACAATGGAATACTCCTCTATAATGAAAGGGAGTAAACTACTAATACACAGTGCAATATAAATGGATTGCAAAATAATTCTGTTGAATGGAAGAAGCCAGACCAAAAAAAAGATATATTGTATGATTCCATTTATATAAAACTCTAGAAAATGCAAATGATCTACAGTTACAGAAAGCAAATTAGTAGTTGCCAGGAGAAAGAGGGTAAGAATTAAGAAGGGGCATGAAGAAACTTATTTATTGTAGTAATGGTTTCATGGGCCTATACATATGTCAAAGCTTATCAAATTGTATACTTTAAATATGCGCAGCTTATTGCCAGCTAATTATATTCAATCTGTTTTTAAAAGTAAAATGTGCTTCTTATAAGCAACAATTTTTTTAAATGTAGTCTGATGACCTTTGTCTTTTAATTAGAGAATTTAATCTGTTTACATTTAATAACTGATATAGGCCGGGTGCGGTGGCTCACGCCTGTAATCCCAGCACTTTGGGAGGCTGAGGTGGGTGGATCACCTGAGGTCAGGAGTTCAAGACCAGCCTGGCCAACATGGTGAACCCCGTCTCTACTAAAAATACAAAAATGAGCCCGGCGTGGTGGCAGGTGCCTGTAGTCTCAGCTACTCAAGAGGCTGAGGCAGGAGAATTGCTTAAACCTGGGAGGCAGAGGTTGCAGTGATATATTTGGGTATAAATGTTCAATCCTATGTGGGGTTTTTTTTTTTCTGTTTTGCCCACTTACTTCTTGTTGCTATAGACATTACAACAATACATGTTTGACTTATTAGAATCCTAGTATTAATTAGTACTTTTACCATTTCCCAGATGATATAATAAGGGCTATAAAACACATGAAATCCGTTTACCCCTCATACCTTTTGTGTATCATTGATGTTTTAATTGTATGTATATTTTAAACATCACATTATTATCATTACTATATTTATATTGTACAGTCACTATCATTTAGATTTACTTACGTTTACCCTTTTGGTGTATTTCAATGCTTTCAGCACTTCTGTGTTTCTATTTGGGATTGCTTTTCTTCTGCCTCAAAAACTCTCTTTACTATTTATTTTAGTATGCCTCTGCTGGTAATAAATTCTCTCCATTTTTGTTTATCTGGTAAAATCTTTTTTTCCTTCATTACTTATGAAGGATATTTTCACTAGGTAGAAAATTCTAGATTGTTAGTTATTTTATTTCAGCACTTTGAAGATGTCGTTGCATTGGTTTGCGGATTTCACTTATACAATTGAGAAGTCAATTGTTGGTTGCATTATTACACTTTGAAGATAATGTGTCTTTTCCCTGGATGTTTTAAAGATTTTTCTCTTTGATTTTCAGCAGTTTTACTATGATGTGTCTAGGTTTGGTTTCCTCTGTATTAATTCTGATGGGCATTTATAGAGCTTTATGAAGCTGTGTCTGGTATTTTTGTGAGCCAATATTTCTTTAAATATTACTTCTGCTCCAGTTTCATCTCTCCTCCTCCTTTGGGATCCAGCTTACATAGGTTACATCTGTTACTTTATGACTCAACACACTTTTCTGGAAAGACTCTCTTTTCTTAAAACACAAGACACTCAAGGATTACAGGTGTTCTTTTAGGTGATTATGCTGCTTCATCAGTAGATGGTGATTATATTAAGAAGGAAACTTACATGATGATATATAAAGGCTGGGGAGAGGCGATGTCTCTGAAGACACTGAGAAATCCTTCTCTAGTCTTGCTGCTGGAACACTCAAACACTTAAGTCATCTAATAAATATTCCACTGTCTTCAGAGGAATTTTCTAAGTGAAAGGGATTTAGGACTCCCCTGTGAGGAAGAAACATAAGTTCCATGCCTTCCTAATAAGAGGCAAACTTTTCTTTGTAGTCATGTTTCCACCTGTTGAATCTGTTTTATGGAAGTTGTACAGTTATGGCTTGTCTGTTTATGAGAGGAGATAGAAAATATGAGAAACAATAAAACCTGTAATAATCCATTGTGAGGCCACAGGCTGAAGAATTTACAAGGAATTTATTCCAGACTTTTTGGCTGAAAATATGTATGCATATATGTATACCAGTGTATGGAGATACAGTTATGGATAGAGATATATAGATATATGTGTAGATATATAAATATATAAAGTTAGCTACAGAAATTCATTTTGTAGACTTTTAAAAGTGCACTTTACTAAAAGTATCCAAGAATGCATCTCAGAAAAAGCCTTAGATTTCTTTTATGTGGTCAACTCTAGGAACTACTCACTCTTGAGCTAGATGTGTGTTTTCAGACCTTACCCATGCCAGGCACAATGATCTAACCCTTTGATAGCTACATCATTCAAAGTCAGTTTTTCTACATGCAACAAATTTTTAAACCTTGATTTTTGTTTATTTATTTATTTTTTATTTTTTGAGATGAAGTCTCGCTCTTGTCCCCCAAGCTGGAGTGCAATGGCATGATCTCAGCTCACTGGAAACTCCGCCTCCCGGGTTCAAGCAATTCTCCTGCCTTAGCCTCCTGAGTAGCTGGGATTACAGGTGTGTGCCACCACACCGGGCTAATTTTTGTATTTTTAGTAGAGACAGGGTTTCATCATGTTGGCCAGGCTGGTCTCGAACTCCTGACCTCAGGTGATCCACCCGCTTTGGCCTCCCAAAGTGCTGGAATTACAGGCTTGAGCCACTGTGCCCGGCCTAAACCTTGATTTTTAAAAAATACTACCCTGCCCTAACCTTGTAACTTAGTAAGTTTGGGAGAGGGGTGTATAACAACCTTTCACTGCTTATTTGATGTAAATCATTTCTAGTCCTGAAACAATGGCTATTTTTCAAGGTTTAATTATACTGTATATTGTGGTTGCATCCACATGTACACCCACAAATGTCTGTAATTAATATTTATTACTAACCTTGTACTTTACACTGTATTTGTGGAGTGTTTTACAATCGCTTGTTACCAAGAGTAAATTATATATTTGCTTTTCTTTACCCCACCCCTTTCACTATTGTTTAAAACATGTCAGATTCAGGAAAACCTCAAGAGACCCAAACCTCTTTCAATACTTATAGATGAAGTTTTTTTCCTTAATCAGTTTTAAAATCCATCCAGCCATTTGGGCTGCCGACCATACCAGCAGATAATGAAAGAATTTTCCTTCAGGGTCGAAAGCCAGGGAGAAGCCTTCCAGGGCTGTTTGGTTTCCTAGCACAGCTGCTGGAGTAGCTCGTGGTGCTGACTGATCTGCTTGGAGATTCTTGTGCATCTTTGCATGTTAGAGCTGGAAAGATGCTCAGTGCTATAAAGCCCAGCCCCTTTGGTTTACATATAATGAAACTAAGACCCACCTTAGTCAACTAATGTGCTTAAACTCAAGCAAATGGCAAATGGCAAAACTCAGGACTCTGTCAATGAGTTTTCATTCTTTTTCTTTTTTCATTCTTTTTCTTTATTCTGCTAGATACATATTTTATAAAGAAATGAGGCAGCATGATGTTTAAAATAAAGTGAGAATGAGAAAAACTGATGTCTACATATCATGAAATGGTTTAAAAGTTTAAAGTGCATTGTCTTCTCCATCAGACCTTCTTTTACTAATTTTTTTCTCAAAATCCGGCTCAGAAATCTTGTTTTAAAAGCTCCCTAAACATTCCTAGGCAGAATTAGTAACTCTTTCCTCTTTGCTCACAAGGAGCTATGCATATTCCTGTAATAGAATATTTACCATATTGTAAGTATTCAATTATTCATCTGCCCTCCTCCCATCTACCCACTGGATCAGGCTTCCCAGGAGCAGCAACAGAGAGCCCAACAATTTGTGTGTTCTCAATGTGGAATGAATGAATGAAGGAAGGAATGAACCAACCATTCCTTCACAGTCTTGCACTATCAGTGAATCTTATGCTTTATTGGACATAAAAATCACCTGGAATTGCTGACTTAAAATACAGTTTTCCAGACCATACCACAAGAGATGCTAATACAGGACTGGGGTGGGTCCAGGAATATGAATTTTTATCTAAGTAGCTGATGACTTAATGCAAATGGTCCAGCAGCCACACTTTGAAAGCTCTACTCTAGGATTAGTTGTGGTTTGTAGTCCCAATTGTATATCATAATTATTGCTGATCTGAAAAAAAAACATAGAGCTTCTCTACCCACTCCCTACCACCAATCCATCACCACCATTCTGACTCCTTAATCACAATGGGTATTGACATTTTAAATAAATCGCAAGGCTCCCTTCCAGTAAAATGTATGAAAATAAAGAAGATAATACTTCTAAACTATTTTGAGTTCCTTAGAAGAAGGGTATCTTAGCTCATTAAGGAAATATTATCATGATATAAATCTAGCATCGTGAAACTTATCTTGGGCATGTCAAATTTGGTCTGAGAATCAAATGTAGAGGAAAATAAAACCCACACACAGTACCTGCATAGAAATGGAACCTGTGCAAACACCTGCTTTGGTTGTGTTCTTTTTTGTGGAGACAGATGTCCCCCTTCACTAGGACCAGGAAAGAGATGAGAAGATTGATTTGGACATTGGGGTGCTATATGTTCTTTTGGGACTGAAGTTCCATATTAGGAAACCTAATAGCCAACATTTACATAACTTTTAAACACCCCAAGTAGTACGCTCTGTCTGCGCACTCTTTTATATATATGTAATTTGTTTGTTTGTTTTTGTTTTTGTTTTGAGACAGGATCTCACTTTGTCACCCAAGCTGGAGTGCAGCAGGCATGAACACAGTTCACTGTAGCCTCAACCTCCCAGGCTCAAGCAATCCTCCCACCTCAGCCCCCCGAGTTGCTGGGACCACAGGCACACACCACCATACCTGGCTAATTTTTGTAATTTTTGTAGAGACTGGGTTTCACCATGTTGCCCAGGCTGGTCTCGAACTCCTGAGCTCAAGTGATCCACCTGCTTTGACCTCCCAAAGTATTGGGATTACAGGCGTGAGCCACTGTGCCCAACCATATGGATTTTTTTTAAAATTGTGGACTTACATAACTTCATAGGAGACAGACCTGAATGAGGTAGTTATTAAACTACTTTGTGACTATGGAAAGGATTTCTGATCCTTGTAGTATATTTCCATGTATATTGTTATATTGTTGTGTGTTTGTATTTAGTTGCTCATACTATTTTTTACTGTAGCTTACTTCGTATGAAGGTTTCCATGGGTCAACCTAATTTATATTTTTGTCATTTTAAATGGAAAAATGATATCCCATATATTTTATACTGTTATTTGTTCAGTGTTCTTTCCAATGTGGGATGCTTTGGTTATTTCCAATTATTTGCTATCATACTATCATATACAGAGTATTATGTTCATTTCCGCTCAAAATTATATTTTTGTTTGTATGAACTCCATGGTGTATATTTCCCAAAGTGGGATAGTTAAAGAGTTAACAGCAGTTTTATAGTTCTGGTTGCATATTACATTATTACTTTCCAGAGACACAGAGCCAATATACAACCCCACCAGGGGTGTGCGGCATGCTGGTTTTCCCACAGCTTGACCAACATGGAATTTCATCATTCCAGCCTATTTCTGCTAGCTTAATATGTGTGTAGGGCCTCACTGGAGATATTTTATTTTGAAGTTCTTCAAATGATAGGAAGCAATTCTTTTCCACGTGGAATGATTCACTATTTTCGGTTTAATGACAAACCATTCATATTTGACAGTTTTGAAGTGACAGGTTTAATTGCCTTCTCTATAGGGTTCTGTAGGGACAGAAAATAGGAGTGCTATTAGGTATTGGGTTAGGCTCAAAGCGTCAAGGAAGAAGATTAGTTGTGTAGCTCTGAATTAGGAAACTGGTATATGGAGGACTGGAACAGAAACACCAGTTGACTCTGTTTAAGAAAGGCTAGAGGGCAGGAACATTCTGATTTCATGATGACAAAAATACCAGAGTTTTGACACAGGACAACAGGTCTTGCTTCAAAATGAAAGCAAGACCCTGTCCTTCCTGCCTCTTTGATCCTCTCACAATGCCACTTTCTTTCCTGAACATTTTCAGATATTCTTATTTCACATCCACCACTCTGGTCTATAATAGGACCAGTTTTAGAATGACCGGGAAACTAAGACATATTATTTGAGAGCTCTTGGGGGAAGACCTGGAGGCAGCAGTCCCAGGAGAAGTCAGCCTTATCTGTAAAAAGGTCAGCTTGATCACAGAAAAGGGCTTTGGCTTGGTTGTGTTGGCCCTCTATGGCTTATGATCCTCTTTTCAAGTAAGCAAATAAATGATTGCAGTGTTGGTTTGAGTCCTATGGTGCCAAACACAAGATACATTGTTGCTCATGCAATATAGACTTTTTGTTTTGGACAGTGGTCTAATCTGTTGATTTTTTAAAAATCGGTGACTGTCCAACTTATAATTAAAATCAGTCTATCAAACACTTGGAGACAAAATCTGAGGTTATTCTTTCATTCCTAGTTGTCACACTAATTTTTTGCCTTCACTTTTGTCTATGTAGAATATTTACATGTACACCTATCTCATTCTATTTAGATGTAACTCATATACTACAAAATTCACCCATGTGTACAGTTCAGTGATTTTTAATATATTCACAGTCATCCCTACAATCAATTTCAGAACATTTTCATTACTTCAAACAGAAACCCCAAACTCATTAGCAGCCACTCTCCATTTCTCTACAATATCCCCAACCCTAGGTGACCACAAACCTACTTTCTGTCTCTATAGATTTTGCAATTCTGGGCAGTTCATATAAGGAATCATAGAACACGTGATCTTTTGGTTTAGCTTATTTCACTTAGGATAATGTTTCCAAGGTTCATTTATGTTGTGGGGTATATGTACTCTCTTCCTTTTTATTGCTGAGTAATTTTCCATTGTGTGGATATACAACTTTCTGTTAAGTCATTCATCTGTTGATGGACATTTGGATTTTTTCCATTTTTTGGCCTTTATGAATAATGCTGCTATGAACATTCATGTGTTAGTTTTTGTGGGGAAGTGTGGTTGTCCTTTTTATTTATTTATTTTTTCAACAGAGTCTTGCTCTGTCGCCCAGGCGGGAGTGCAGTGGTGCAATCTCGGCTCACTGTGACCTCCACCTCTCGGGTTCAAGCGATTCTCATGCCTCAGCCTCCAAAGTAGCTGGGATTACAGGCACGCACCACTACACATGGCTAATTTTTTTGTATTTTTAGTAGAGACAGGATTTCGCCATGTTGGCCAGGCTGGTCATGAACTCCTGACCTCCAGTGATCTGCCCACCTCAGCCCCGCAAAGTGCTGGGATTACAGGTGTGAGCCACCACACACTGCCAGAAGTATGTTTTCATTTCTCCTGGGTATATACCCATGAGTGGAATTGCTGGGTTACATGGGAGCTCTGTTCAAATTTTTCAGAAACTGCCAGATGGCTTTCCAAAATGGCTGCACCATTTTATATCCCAACCAACAGCATATGCGCGCTCCAGTTTCTCCACATCCTTGCAAACACTTGTTATTGCCCCTCTTTCTTGTTATAGCCAGCTTAGTGGTTGTGAAATGACATCTCATTGTGGTTTAATCAGAATTTCCCTCATGGCTAGTAGAATACTTACTTCCTATCCTAGTATTTCCTTATACTTTAAAAAAATTAAAGAAAGAAAATGCTGTAGAAAATTAAGGAGCACAATTTATGCTTGCCGCTACAGCTTCCTCTGGGGTTTCACACTTCCTTGACTCATCACATAAGGGGCCACCACTAGGATGAATGTGCTCCAGCCTTATTCTTCCAATCTTCTCTCCATCTGTCATTCAGAATCCTGGGAAAGAGAGATGCTTGTCCTGCCGTGAGTTATGTGCCCACTCTTTTGATTTGTGTTTCTGCCTAGACAGTGCACAGCATGAGCGTAGGCATCTTGAAAGGAAATTGGGGTGCCCTTGAAGGAGAATAGATGCCAAAGTTGAGACAAGAGCCTAGTTTCCTGCCTCTCTAGGTGTAACTCATTGCCAAGGTCAGGAGCAAAGCAAACCATGTAGGAAACCTCATCATGCGGGGCAGTTAATAAGTATACCCTAGCACACATTTGCACAGAGAAAACCTAATAAGCTTCATTTGTAATATTTAAGTATTACATTTAAAGTAACAATGTTTAAAAATTTATATATACCCTCGTTGGATACGAAGCATGTTTAAAATATATGATCTCATTTGATCCTCTATAATCTCTGTTAGTTTCTAATTATATTCAGTAGCGGTATTGGTATTGTATGTTTTGGCCTCATTGTGGTTTAAATACACTTTTGTGAACTAGCCTGAGAATCCAACCACCAACACAATGATGTAATAAGAAAACGTGCTCTGAGTTCCAAACAAATGGCTAACAGATGAGTGCTCAGAAGTCAACTTGTTCGTAAGCTGGGGTATCACTGGCCAGCAGTCACATGCCAGCAGGTGTAAGTAGACAGTGAGGAACAACTTTCTCTCATTTGTGTGGCTCCCTAAAGTGTTGGCTGAGTATTGTCCACATGGGTGATGCAAAGGATCACTCCACCAGGAGCAGTTTGGAAAAAATATAATCATTGGGAATTCCTGTAGCATTGAAGGTGCCTACAGGGAGGCAGAAGTGTTCATATAACAGTTCTCTGGTGTTCTCTGTTGTAGCAGCCAGTCAGCCAAATGGGTTCAGCTGCTTGAAATGAGAATAGCTGGATCAAAATGGCAGCTCAGGATTTAAAGGATTCTAGTCAGAGACCAGACATCCTCACATAGAGAAAACTCTGAATGGCTGGGGGAGAAGGAGTCAAATGCCCTGGATCTTTTTCTTGGGCCTCAAAGTCCTCCTTCTGCCATCATCCTTCCAGTATTGGGCAGGACCCTGACTGCAGGCATCATGGCCTCTGTGAACTTCTCAAGGGTATGTATTATCAGACAAAAACTACAGTGTCCACTCACAGGCCACTGAGGGTATCTTAGTCAGTTCTGCTCATCACCCAGCCAAGGCCTACGTTTTATAACATGGTATCAAAGATTGCATCTAAAATTGCGATGATTTCTTAAAATAATCATTTCATTTAGATTTTTCTATTTTAATCCAAGGTATTCTTCAGCGGAAATAAGGAAACAGTTTACTCTCCCACCAAACCTTGGCCAGTACCATCGACAGAGCATAAGTACCTCTGGCTTCCCCTCTCTTCAACTAGTAAGTATGAGTTCCAGGTTTACTTAGCGGTTGGTCAAGTGCGAAAGTGCTCAGGGTATGTGTTTGCCTCCTGCTCCTTAGATCTTCCTACCATCACCTCACATTCTCCAGTCACCACATCCTAACTCTGTGACTGCGTCTGGACATCAAACAATATCCCTCTCTCCCTCTGCCAACCAGTACTTACAGTGCATAATAGAACCTCTGGGAGCTGTGGTTTTGATGTCTCCAGACTAGGTGGGCTTCCAGGCTACTCAGTCTCATCCAAATTATGGTTCATATTTGGGGGAGAAGGGCTAGCTTGAAAACTTACCACGATTTGTAGTATGCATTTTTTTGGAAAAGCCTATTCCGAAATCTGAAATGCCGAGTTACAGACCTCCTTTTTGTAAAATCATTTTCTTGCTAGTATAATTTACATATAATAAAATTCACACATTTTAGGTGTGCAATTTGGTGAATTTGGGCAATTTAGAGTCACTTAACCTTTACTCAGTCAAGATATAGAACACTTCCTTTATCCTAAAGAGTTCCCCAGTGCCCTTTTACAATCTCCTCTCCCAATCGTCCCCCCAGGCCACACCCTCCAACTCACGCAATCTCTGATTCACTTCTGTCACTATAATTTTGCTCTATCTGGAGCTTCATATCCTGTTACAGTATGTACAAACCTTTTTTTGAGACAGGGTGTCACTCTGTCACCCAGCCTGGAGTGCAGTGGGTGATCTCGGCTCACTGCAACCTCAACCTCCCAGGATCAAATTATTCTCCTCCCACCTCATCCTCTCAAGTAGCCAGGACTACAGGCACATACCACCACAGCTGGCTAATTTTTGTACTTTTTGTAGAGACAGAGGTCTCGCTATGTTTCCCAGGCTGGTCTTGAACGCCTGGGCTCAAACGATCCTCCTGCCTCAGCCTCCCAAAATGCTGAGATTACAGTGAGCCACTGCGCCTGGCCCTAAACCTTCATTTTTAAAACACACTTCCTCTTAAGTTGAAGATTGCCTACATTTTTATATCAATGCCAATTGTTGAGTGTGCCTATATATGTTATATTATTTGAGCACTAAATGCCAGATGTGTGCCAAGTGAGATAAATCTGACAAATGAGATGGTTTGTAAAACCAGAAGTGAATATTCACTTCCTTTGTGAGAGAGCTCCAGCCCTCCTGTACTCACTTCCTCACACAGCACAGCAGCACTCTCTTGCTGGTTCTGGTGGTTATCTTGAAGAGGTTAGGTTATTTTTTGTTTCTACTTATTACTTCAAAACCACTTCTGCTCTTAGAAATTTTGTAACCTTCCACTCAGTTTCCGGTAACCGCCATTTTGTCTCCTGTAACAATTTACACGCCGTGTAACTGTGAATCTTTTAAAGGTATGTTTTACTGAAGTGATTTCTGGTTATTTCAGAAGGATAATTTGTGTGTTGTGTCATTAATGAAATAGTAGTACTAAAAAACCTATAGCATCTTTTACTGCAAGAGGTAACTTTCCATGCCATTTTTTCAGAAAATCTACTTATGACTTAAGTGGCTTGCTAGACTGCCCTTTTTATTTGTACTTTTCCTGTGTGTTTCAGGATTGCAGAGTATAATAAAAGCATATCAAGTGCATAATGTGTCCATTTTTAGGTATATTAGATTAGCTTTACACCAAGATAAATTAGATATGCTTCTTGGTTTAATTTGTGCTAATATATATTTAATTGAAAATCAAATAATTTTTTTTAAAAGATTGACTGAAGTTGTATTCCAAAATATGCAAAATTTAGTTTAAAATAGATTGGATACACTTTTAAATTTTAAACAAGGTAGAGGGTTTTAGTGCTTTGCTTTTAAAAAATAAATGAAGACTGCAGCTTTCTGCAGTAGCTGTCTTGGGAAATAGTGTGGACATCACTCCTAAGAGACATTAAGGAAGTTTAGCTAACAGGCTTTAACCCTTTCTCTCCATACCAGCTTTTACTTTTTTTTTTTTTTTTTTGAGACAGAGTTTAGCTCTTGTTGCCCAGGCTGGAGTGCAATGGCACTATCTCGGCTCACCACAACCTCTGCCTCCCAGTTCAAGCAATTCTCCTGCCTCAGCCTCCTGAGTAGCTGGGATTACAGGCATGCATCATCACACCTGGCTAATTTTGTATTTTTAGTAGAGATGGGCTTTCTCCATGTTGCTCAGGCTGGTCTCAAACTCCCGACCTCAGGTGATCTGCCCGCCTAGGCCTCCCAAAGTGCTGGGATTACAAGCATGAGCCACCTTGCCCGGCCACCAGCTTTTACTTTAATGCTGCAGCCTTAAATTTTTTTTTCAGGGAAATTATTTTATGTAAAGTTACAAAGGAAAATAATGGTTAATATTTGTAAGCATTCGTTTGGTAGTGTGCTGCCTCCTCAGTAAGTTTTGATGAAAGTGAATTTTGATGAATTACTACATTAGCTGGGTAGTGAAGTTAACATGTGGCTTTGCTGTCCATTTTCTAAGAGAAGATATCAAGAAACTAGCAACAATAAGTAAAATTGTTAAATTATGCAAGAATCACATGTTCCTACCTAGCATCATTTAGTCTTGGTTCTATTTGCATGTGAATATCCTTTAAAATATATTACTCCCAGTTATTCCGCTTTACTTTTCTGAATCTCTTTTTCCATCTCTCGACTTCAACTTCAGTATATAGCCCTTGTTCCTTCTACCTGGAGAACAGAGGCATGTGGAAGCCCAGAGGATTGAATTCTTTTTTTTTTTCTTCTTTCTTTCTTTTTTTTTTTTTTTTTTTTTTTTTGATGAATAGTCTGCTTAGGAAATCCCATCTCTGTAATGTTTACCTGGTATTGTGTTGTAATGTCAGAATGAAGTGGCTGTTCGTCCCCTTGAGTCATCGTCCCGAATGAAGGTTCCCCAAAAGAAATCATCAACTTACATGGTGATTTCCTTTTACCTTTAAAAAAAATATTTCTTTTCATGGAAAGATAATGGAACGTGTTGGTAAGATTCATTTCTAGGAAGGCAAAGGAGTAGTTTATCATCTAAAGACTCTCAGCCTAAAGGTGTTTTAGAAAACGTTCCTTAAGATGAGAAACCGTAGGTTTTCATTGCATTATTTTGGCTAGTTGAAAAATAAGACCAAGTGTGTTCTGACCTTCGTTTCTCTTACCTTTATTTTTACAATGGCCCACTTGCTGATACAAATGGTTATTTAATTTTTAAAAGCATTTAATTGAAGTCAAGTTATTTAGAACCTAATCAACTACACGTCTTTGTTGTTGCTGCTGTTTTGCAAGAGTGAAGAGCTTGGAGTCAGATGAATCTGGGATGAAGTACAGGTGTCATTTGTTAGTCATGTAATTTGTGACAAGCCACTTAATCTCTCTGAAGACTTCAGTTTCTTCATTTGTAAATTGGCATAATAATGCTGTCCCTACTAGGGAATATAGAATTGTATAATAGGTCCTTTGTATATATTGGCTAATATTGCTCTCTTATGATTTGGCACTGTGGTGACACTGTGGGAGATTAAAAGAAGATGTGAATAAAAGGTGACTTCAGCTTCAAAGGGCTTTATGATTCATTTGGGAGAACAGGTAATATACAGTATCTATACTGGCTTCAAAAGTGGCAGGTGTTTAGAAGAGAAAAGGATACATGATGTACTAGGAGGCAAAGGCTTGACTGAGAAGGCTGAGAAGACTTAGAGTAAGGGTTCTCAGCCCTGACTGGACATTAAAATTATCTAGAGACAATTCAATGAGAATTCCTGGGGGCAGGGACCAAGCATCAGTATTTTAAAGTTCCCTGGGGACTTTAACTTGAAGCTCAGGTTGAAAATCATTTAAAGAACTTTGTTATTTATTTATTTAAATTTTTTATGTATTTTCTGAGATGGAGTCTCGCTCTGTCACCCAAGCTGGAGTGCAGTGGTGCGATCTTGGCTCACTGCAACACCTGCCTCCCAGGTTCAAGCTACTCTCCCGCCTCAGCCTCCCTAGTAGCTGGGAATACAGGCGTGTGCTACCACAACTGGCTAATTTTTGTATTTTTAGTAGAGACAGGGTTTCACCATGTTAGCCAGGCTGGTCTTGAACTCCTGACCTCAAGTGATCCACCTGCCTTGGCCTCCCAAAGTGCTTGGATTACAGGCGTGAGCCACCATGCCTGGCCTATATTTATTTTTATTTTGAAACGGAATCTCCCCCCGTCACCCAGGCTGGAGTGCAGTGACGTGATCTCGGCTCTCTGCAACCTCTGCCTCCTGGGTTCAAGTGATTCTCCTGACTTAGCATCCTGAGTAGCTGGGATTACAGGTGCCCGCCGCCATGCCTGGCTAATTTTTGTATTTTTAATAGAGACGGGGTTTCGCCATGTTGGCGAGGCTGGTCTCGAACTTCTGACCTCAGGTAATCTGCCCGGCTCGGCCTCCCAAAGTGCTGGGATTACAGGCTTGAGCCACTATGCTCGGCCCATTTAAAGAACTTTAAAGGTAGAAGTATTCCAAGTAGGGGGAAAAATATAAAGAAAGGTAACACTTCTTTTTTCCTGTGCGCTTTGAATTTCAGAAGGTGTAGTAAGCAAAGACCACTTACTAACCCTGCGGATATATCCTAAGAAAATACAGTGGCTTCTGTCATCAATCTGATAAATCAGATGAGAGGAAGGGTGTATGTTTCATGTCGATTTTTCTTTTATTGGGGTTTTAAAAAACTCTGTAAGTGTCAGGTCTGATGATGTGTGTATAAACATTTTCGAAGAAGATAAAATATTTTTGAATTTTGCATTTTTTAGTATGAAGGGGATCCATCATTTGAAGTTGGTTTTCTAGACGTGATGATAAACTTGTCCCAAGTCTGTTTGACACTCCTACCAAAATCCTTTGTTACCAGGGCTAGAAGGCGGCTGTGGCTAGTAAATAACCCTGTGTGTAGACTCACTCATTGAATTTTGGCATTCTCTGTTGCCACAGCTGTGTGAATGGATTAACCAGAAACCCTCTGATGCCAGCTGCCTATTTAGGCAAACAAGTCTATAATCAGTACCTCTGTTAAAATGAAACTGTAAAATACTATTTTCTTTTCATTTATTTATTTATTTAGAGACAGGGCCTTGCTCTGTTGCCCAGGCTGGAGTGCAGTGGTGAGATCTTGGCTCACTACAACCTCTGCCTCCCAGGCTCAAGTGATCCTCCTGCCTCAGCCTCCCAAGTAACTGGGACCACAGGCACACCATTGCACCTGGCTAATTTTTGTATTTTTTTTTTTTTTTTTTTGTAGAGACAGAGTTTCGCCATGTTGCCCAGGCCGGTCTTGAACTCCTGAGCTTCAGCGATCTGCCTGCCTTGGCCTCCCAAAGTGCTGGGATTACAGGCATGAGTCATTACACCTGGCCTGATTTCTGGTTGTTCAAAGTAGAAGCCAGGCACAATGGCTCATGACTGCATGTAATCCCAGCACTTTGGGAGGCAGAGGCAGGAGGATAGCTTGAAGCGAAGAGTTCGAGGCCAGCCTAGGCAACATAGTGAGACCTCATCTCTATAAAAAGTTTAAAAAAAGAAATTAGCCAGACATGGTGGCACACGCCTTTCGTCCCAGCTACTTGGGAGGCTGAGGCAGAAGGATCACCTGAACTCAGGAGTTCAAGGCTGCAGTGAGCCATGATTGAGCCACAGTACTCCAGCCTGGGCAACAGAGCAAGACCGTGTCTCAGAAAAGAGAAGAGAGGAGAAGAGAAAAGGAAAGAAGAGAGGAGAGGAGAGGAGACGAGAGGAGAGGAGACGGGAGGTGGGGAGGGGAGAAGAGAGGAGAAGAGAAGAGTGGAGAGGGGAAGAGAAGAGAAGAGAAAACATACAGAAGAAGAGTAACATACAACATAAGAGTTAGGAGACCCTGTCTCAGAGAAAAGGAGAGGAGGGGAGGGAAGGGAACAAGAAAAGAAAGAGTTAGGATCTATGCCCTAAGGAAGTAAGGAGGATTTGAGACATTGTATAAGTGGTTAATAACATTAAGCTACATATTTTATGGAGGGAAAAATCCTATTTTTAAAAGTGAGAATAGGAAAGTTTTGAAGTAAAATGGAATGAATTAGCTGGACCATAACGGCTCTGACTGAAGAAAAGGATGTAAAAAGCCACATCCTGGATATGTACCAAACACCATGGTTACATGGCATGTTTGTATATGTAACATTTATTGGAAAAAAAAAGTCTCATAGCTTAGAAGGCATTCATTTTTTTTATGTGTATAGACTTCTGTGCAATAAAGCAACCTTTTTTCTTTTACAGCTCAGGATGACTTAAATGTTTAATTGCCTGATAAATACGGTCCTCTTTTATTCTTCTGATTCTATTGTTCTTTTGTACTTCATCTTTCAAGGAGTTGGGCTATTATTAGGTTTCGTTGGTTGCACTGGAAGGGGCATGATGGAAAATGAAGATCTCAAGATAGTTTTCATGCAAATTCACAATGGAAGATAAAACAAAAGAGTGGCAGGCATTCTGCACACAGAGCAGACATTTCTTTGTTGTCATTGTGCAGTAGAGGAATCAACTCAGCCTTGGTGAAACTAGAGTGATACCCATGGTGGCATGTCAGCATCTCCCTCTCAGTGGCATCAGTGGAAGATTGTTGTTGGTGGAAGCAGGGAAGTGTTTAGTCCATAAAGTATAGAACTTTGATATCACAGAAGCTAGAAGAACTTTACTGCCTTCAGCTTCGTTTAAAGATAGTGGAGATCTTATTCATTCATTTGAGAAATATGTATTGGGTGTCTGTGTCAGGAACTGCTGGCACAGCAGTGAGATTGAAGATACAACAGTGAATACAATAGAGGGCCTATCCTCATAGAGTTTGCCTTTCAGAATGAGGGACAGACACAGACAAATAGTAAATGTTGATTGTATCAGGGAGTATTGGGGGCTTTGAAGAATGAAATCGTGACCCAGAAGAGATGCTTTTAGATTGGGTCATCTGTGAAGGCCTCTATCTGGAAAGGAAACACTTGGGCAGAGTTCTGAATGAACTTGACAAATATCTGAAGGAAAAATATTCCAGTCAGAAGGAACAGTAAGTGCAAAGTCCCCAAGACTTCAATATGTGACATGCTTCAGAAACAGCAAGGAAGCAGAATGAGGCCTGAACAGAGTGGGCAGTAGGAAATGCAGTCATAGAGAAAGCAGGACTGGGTCACAGGCCTCAGACACTGTAGAACATTGGCTTCTACTCTAAGACAGGAAGCTGCTGTGAACATTAAGATTAGGCGTGGAACCATCTGACTTTTTATGAGGATCACTCTGGCTGCGGTGTGGAAAATAGACTGGACGAGGGAGGGCAGTTAGGAAGATGTCACGGTAACTCAGGAAAGCAATGGCAGTGCTTTGGACTAGGGTGGTGGCAGGAGAGGTGAGAAGTGTTTGGATTCTGGATGTATTTCAGAAGCAAAGTGGATAGGATTTTCTGATGGATGATATGTAGAGTGTAAGAGAAAGAGAAGAAGCAACATTGACTTTAATGTTTTCCACCTGGGCAACTGGTGGACTGGAATTGCCACTTACAGAGGTGTGGAGGTATGGAAGGTATGGGAAGAGCAGATTGCCAGGAAGGTTAAGAGTTAGTTTTGAACTCATTGTGTTTGAGAGGTCTGTTAAAGTACCAAGTAGTGATGTTGAGGTGTAATTGGAAAAGTCAACCTGGAATTTATGGCAGAAGTTGAGGCTGCAGATATAAACTTGTAATTAAAAAATGTATATTCAAAGCCATGGGAGTGGATGAGATCATTTGAGATTAAATGCAGATTAAGAAGAGATTTAGAATTGAACTCCAGGGCACTGCATAGTAGGAGGAAAACCTAGTAAAAGTGGTATCTGTAAGGTAGAGTAACCAACGGTCACAATTTGCCAGCGACTGAGAATTTTCTCAGTACATGAGACTTTCAGAGACTGGGACACCCCGAGACAATTGGTTGCCTAGTGTCTGATTGCTGTAGGACCCCAGCAGTATGTGTTGAATGAATGAAAGGAGGTGTATCAGTCAGGTTCAATTAGAGCAACAGAACCTGTGGGAAATCCATATGGATGTGTATGAAGGTATTGGCTTAGCCTACTAAGCTCAAAAGTCCACAGGGGAGATAGTCAGGAAGGACATATTCCAAACAGACTGAGCCCCCTTGGGCACAAGCTGAAGCCTGCAGTCTGAACTGCCAGAGCTTCTACCTTCTTAGAAAAGGCTTCCAACTGGCTAAGTCAGGCCCACCCAGGGTAATTTCTCCTTTGATTAACTTAAAGTCACCTGTTTAGGGACTTTAATTACATTGGCAATATTCTCTTCACAGAAGCACCTAAATGACTGATTGTGTAAATGGAAAAAGGTGTGTGTATGCTACAAAATGGCTGCAGTCTCCCTTCTGTCCTCCAGCTCTTACAGGAGAACTCTCTTGTAGCTTACCCTGTCTGAAAACATACTGGAAAGGGAATTCAAGGAAATGTCATTCAGCCTAGCCAAGTTGACACATCATGAAACCATCACAAAAGGTAAAGCCTGGTTTAGGAACATTTGCATTTGCAGTCTTAAGTATTTTTGTCTTATTTTTCAAAGGGGGTTGGGCACGGTGGCTCACGCCTGTAATCCCAATACTTTGGGAGGCCAAGGTGAATGGATTGCTTGAGGCCAGGAGTTTGAGACCAGCCTGGCCAATGTGGTGGAATCCCGTCTCCACTAAAATTACACTAATTAGCCAGGCATGGTGGCGCATGCCTATAATCCCAGCTATTCAGGAGGCTGAGGCACAAGAATTTCTTGAACCCAGAGGCGGAGCTTGTGGTGAGCCACGATCCTGCCACGGCACTCCAGCAACAGAGTGAGACTCTGTCACACACACACACACAAAAACAGTTGTTTTGGTTTTTAATTTTTGATTTTCTCTTATGTTATTACATATAACAAATGATATACATAGTGTGAAAAATCATGATGTAAGGGTGACCTTCTTGAAATTACTTTGATCTTCATTTAAAGTAGTCTTTGGTCTCCACTGACTAGGAGACCACATACAGCACAACAGCAGAGAAAACAAAACAGTTCATTTTCATGTTTGGCTTTTAAGCTTCCAGGGACCCAAGTCTTGCCTTGAACTGATCTTAGGAAATTCCTCATTCCCTACCCCACCCTGTTTCCTAACTTCATCCCTAGTGAAATGCAGTGCCACTGTAACTCTCTCTGATGTTTGTTTCCTTCTTTGGCTTACCACTAGATGTATGTATATATGTTTGTGTGCATGCGTGTGTGTGTGTGTGTGTGTGTGTGTTGATTGCCTCATAGTAAAGCCTACTCTTGAGATTAAGACTCCTGATAGTTTAGAGAACAGAAATCTTTTTTGGTTCCTGGTTATTATTTGAATTTGCAAGAGGAACAACAGCTAGGAGGCCTAGTTAACAGTAGTTAGGGTCTGCACCCACTTGCCAAGGGCAAGACTAGTTTACAGGACATTTGAAATGACCAATTTCCTCCCACTTTAGTTTCAGTGTAGAAGGAGTAGGGGAGACAAATTATTAAATGTCAACTTGGGTGTAATGCTAGAACCATACTCAATAATGCTGTCATTACTGTTTGTGCTTACCAGCTCTTGAGTACTGGAATAGATTCAGACCTCAAGAGTTTATGACTTTATCATCAACTGGGTATGTTGCCTTGGCACATTGCCACACAGTGCTCAATGATGATATATGTTCTTTATCAAATTCCCCCCCCCAGATAATGGCATTATTTATGTGTGAGAAAGTTGCACATTTCACCACCTCACGGTTTATTAGAGTGCAGTTCCATGAGAACAGCTGTCTGTGCTCCTCTGTATCCCCAGTGGCCACCTCAGGGGCTCAGTATGCCCCACCCAGTAGATGCTCCGCACATCATTGCTGAGTGAGGAAATCAGCCATCCTTTTCCCCCTGGATAGTCTCTCCTGTAGATAACAGGGGCCGTTATCAACCAGGTTTTTCATCATTTGTGGCTTTGAATTTCAGGGACATGCCAAGTTTGAGGGGGTTTTTTTTTGGTTTTTTTTTTTTTTTTTTTGGTTTTCTAGAGACAGGGTCTCCCTCTGTCACCCAGCCTGGAGTGCAGTGGTGTGATCATAGCTCACTGCAGCCTCAAACTCCTGGGCTCACGTGTTTCTCCCACCTCAGCCTTTGGAGTAGCCAGGAGTATAGGTGGTGCATCACCCCGCCCATCTAACTTCAAAAAAAAATTTTTTTTTTGTAAAGACAGAGTCTTGCTTTTTTGCCCAGGCTGGTCTCAAACTCCTGGCTCAAGCAATCCTCTTGTGTTGGCCTCCCAGAGTGCTAGAACTACAGGCGTGAGCCACCATGCCTGTCCAACATCACAAGTATTATTCTTTGACAGGAAGTGAATTTTTTTCTCACTGATGATTGCACACAAATGTCATATCTCCATGACGCTTCTACTCACTAGTTTTACAGCTCATGTCATCTTGCTTCAAACTATGCTTCAGTATAATTTTGAAGTGTATATTTCCATTGCCTCTCCTTGAGTAATTGATATTCTTCACAATAAGTTTACATTTATTATCACTTTTATTTACTTACTATTATTACTCTGAGCAGCCAATCTTATAAGAAGCCCAGAGTGGAATGTGTGGGTCATGGTAAATATATTATTTGACTCACTTCCAAACACACTTACTATTGCCTGGTGTTTTGATTATTTCAAAATATACAGCTTTCTTGAAAGGCCTGCAAAAGAAAACAATCAAAATTACAGTGGTTAAGAACATGAGCCTGCCTCGGTTTGAATTCCAGATGGGCCAGTCCCTAGCTGTGTAATCATGGGAAAATTATTCAATCTCTAGCCTCACTTTCCTCACCTGTAAAATGAGGATAGAGGCTGAGCATCCCTAATCTGAAAATGCAAAATTCAAAATGCTCCAAAATCTGAAACTTTTTGTGTGCCTCCATGACGCCATAAATGGAAAATTCCACACCTGACCTCACGTGACGGGACACAGTCAAAATACAGTCAAAACATTGTTTCATACACACAATACTTTCTTTTATTCGTATAAGTTTAAGTGGTACGAGTGCAGTTTTGCTACATGAATATACTGCAAGAGGTAAAGTCTGGGCTTTTAGTGTCTCCATCAACCAAATAGCGTCCATTGTATTCATTAAGTAATCTATCATCCCTTACCCTCTTCCACCTTCCCACTTCTCCAAGCCTTTCATGTCTAGCATTCTGTGTCCATGTGTATACATTATTTAGCTCCCACTTCTAAATGAAAACATGTGATATCTGTCTTTCTGTTTCTGAGTTTTTTCACTTAAGATAATGCCTCCAGTTCCATCCATGTTGCTGCAAGAGACATGATTTCATTCTTTGTTATGACTGAATAGAATTCTTCAGGCACAAAATTATTAAAGATATTGTATAAAATTACCTTCAGGCTGTGTGTATAAGGTGTCTAGGAAACATAAATGAATTTAATGTTTAGAGTTGGGTTCCATCCCCTAGATATCTCATTATGTATGTGTAAATATGACATGATACGAAAAATTCAAAATTCTAAAACACCAGTTGAACTCAACTTGCAGTAAGAATGCAGACCTCACAGGGTTATAGTGAGAGTTGTATGAGACAACCCTAGGCCAATTTCTTTGCACATCGTAATGCTCAATAATTATTACTTAAATGGGTATAAACTTTATAGTAATGAGGTTGGGATTGGAAAAAAATGCAGTTTCATTATTTCCTATAGAAGTCATTCAATCCTGACTCTAAACTCTGTATTCCATGTGGTGGTTGGGTCGGGTGGGAGAGTCCTCTTTATCCTGTGGAGTTGTTCCTGTGGAGGTGTCTGTGTCAGATTGGCAGATGCATTTGTCTTATGCATAGATGGTGTCTGTCGTTTCCTCTGGCAGAGTTCACCAGTGTCCTAATGCAAACTCAGTTTCATCTGGCTCCTGCACAGGCTGATCTCTGGCTCCTTTAGCCCCTCCTGGTCCCTGTTGTTTCATTTTGAGAGGCACTCTTGTGAGGACTATAGTCGTCTCTTCAGCTGACCTTCAGGTCCCCAGTCAGAGCCAAGGGAACTGACTTTGTCTCTTCTCATAGCGCCTGGAAACCCTAGGAAATGAGGGGAATGCTTTGCTCTCAGCTCCTGAGGTTGTCCTGTCACCTTCTTTTCTGCCCTCCTTTGCCATGGCATAGGATAACGTAAGTAAGCAATCTCATTACTCGGTATATACCCAGAGGAATGTAAATCATTCTACCATAAAGACACATGCACGTGAATGTTCATTGCAACACTATTCACAATAGCAAAGTCATGGAATCAACCTACATGCCCATCAATGACAGATTGGATGCAGAAAATGTGGTACATACACACCTTGGAATACTATGCAGCCATAAAAATAAGGAGATCATGTCTTTTGCGGAAACATGGGTGGAGCTGGAGGCTATCATCCTTAGCAAACTAATGCAGAAATAGAAAGCCAAATAACTGCGTGTTCTCACTTATAACTGAGAGCTAAATGATGAGCACTTACCAAAACAAAGAAGAGAACAACAGACACTGGGGTCTACTTGAGGGTGAAGAAGGGTGCAAAGAAGGAGAGGAGCAGAAAAGATAATTATCCGGTCCTGGGCTTAATATCTGGCTGATAAAATAATTGTACAACAAACCCCTGTGACATGAGTTTAGCTGTGTAACAAACCTTCACATGTACCCCCAAACCTAAAAGTTAAAAAAAAAAATCCCAGACAGGAAATAGGGCATATTTTGCCTAATTTGTGGCTTCATCCTCACTCCCTAACTTACGTCACTCATGTCTCCTCCATCATCAGGAACAGCAAGAGTGGGGAGGAGGTGGGGCATGCCACATCTCCATTCTCTGATCTGATTTCCTCTTGCCTCTTCAGCAGCACTTTGTCTCTCCTCTCCAACTTGAAGCCCTTATTGGTATATGGTTTCAAAGGGATGAAAAACCGGTTTCGTTAGTGCTTCCCTTGGATCTGCCCTTGTCTCCCATCAAGGCAGCGCAAGTAAAGAATCCAAGATGTTTGTTTTGTTGGTCCACTGGAGGGTAGAGATAGAGAGAAACAGTAACTTCCCTGCCCCCCAGCCCCACCTTGGGCTGATGACTCCAAAGACTCAGCCATAAATGAACACTTCGTAGAACTATTATTATTGTGACACAGATCTACTTGATCTAAGTGATTCTTTTACTTTATTAGGGCGGTCATTCCTAAGTCTTTGGATTTCACAGAAAAGAAAATATATTTTAATTGAGGACTGACAAAGGTTGCCAACTTTTAATTTTATCAACTGTAAGAACTATTTTTATAATTACCATCAATTTCTATTATTTCTTTTATTCCCCCTCTCTCCAACTGTGGAAGGTAAAATTGAAGAGCAAAGAACACTTCTTTCAAAGTGAGTAAATTTAGCCATATGAAAACTCAGCAGATTGCCCTAAGTTTGCCTGCATAGCTGCAGTCCAGTGGAAATTTCTTCCAGACCAGCACCAGTCAACCCAGTGACATTTAGAAATCACTGCCCTGGATTGTTTCAGCCACCAAAACACTTGGTATTCGCTGTCGGCTGTGATTATACATGACGTGCTTTCGAGAACCAATGTATAGCATAACTCAGGCCAAAAGAAACACTGTGCCTAAATCCTCAGCCAAGGAGTGTTGAGTTTGCCTGGATTTCTGGAAAATTGTCTCCATTCCCTACTTCACTGTATTTGGGTAAACAAAACATGGCCTTGGAGAGCTTTTGCGGGAGAAATTATAAAAATTCAGCGAAGCTTTGTGATCTCATTTTGGATCTCCTCAGGATTCCTCATCAAGTTGCAATTAAGGAGAGAAAAATTCCGCCTTGGGGTGTGATTTTAATTATTCACCGTGTTATGACTTGACTTTCTGTGCTGCATTTTTTTCCATATCACTACTTCTGTGTTTGACAGCTCCTCCAAAGAGTCGCTCTGTTTTATGCCACGAGCGAAGTACTTACTAAGTCAAAGGAAGGCAAGGCAAACATCTACTATTGCCTTTGTGCTTTTACCAGAAAACCTGGTGAGAACCTCCTTTTCCTTTTCCCTGCCCCTCCAGCCTCAGTTTTATGACCCTGTGGAGCCGGTGGACTTTGAAGGACTTCTGATGACACACCTGAACAGCCTGGATGTGCAGCTTGCCCAGGATCTTGGGGACTTCACTGATGACGACTTGGACGTGGTGTTCACGCCAAAGGAATGTAGGACTCTGCAGCCCTCTTTGCCGGAGGAAGGGTAAATAGTTTTCTAAAATGTAGATGTGATTGGGATTGTCATGATTGTTTTCAATAAGCGGGTGGGGGAGATGCCCTCGATCTGAACTTAAAAAATAAATAAAATTACTCACTCCATTCAAATGTGTGGGACAACTATATGATATCATCACCTAAGTATAGGTAGTATAGGTAGTTTTGAAATTAGTTTGGCCAGAGCTTTTGAAAAGCTATGTGGAGACTAAGCCAGTGCAAGGGATGCAGGGGAACCAAATGAAATTCTCAAGAGGAGGTTAAAAGTGCAGACTCTGGAGCCAGACCACCTGGCTGCCAGCTCAGTGACCTTGGCTGAGTCACATGACCTCCCAAATCCTCGGTTTCTCCATTTATAAAAATGTCAAGACTTTTAATAATAACTGCTGAAATGCCTCCATCCAGAAGCATTTTAATTGCTTACAGTTATGAGACTGGATCAAGTTAGAAACATAAGGTAAACCCACATTTATTGAGCATCTACTGTGTTCTGGATACTGAGATGAAAAGATGAATAAGTCAAAGTCCCTCTGAAGAAAGTGTCATGCAGCGCTAAAACAGTGGGGAGAGCTCTGTAGAATAAATATGTGAATAACTAATTAGGGCTTGAGTTTCTGTAGTTGGTATTCTATATGTTTATAGGCATGGGCATTAGCTTTTGGTATCAAACTCACTGTGGAATTGTAGCTAAATGAAACTCCTGTTGCTTCCAAAATGTAAAAAAGTAATGTCTCTTTGGAGGTTTAGGATAAACTTTTGTTTACATTTATTTTAAAAGCCAAATTAAGATTCATATCCTCCTGGACAGATTCTACCTTCTCATCTTCCCCAGAAGGTCCCAGAAAGAAGATCCTGACACACAGCCCCTGCCCTCTTTACTCTGAGATATTCTAGTTCTATTTTGGATTTTATTTCATCACAGTTTAAGGAGGTTGCATGATAATGGGGTGACATTATTGTGAACTGTTGCTGTCTTCTTCAGACAGTTCTCACTCACATAGGAGAACTGACCATATGTATAGCTCTGATGTTTTAAAAATACACACTTTCCAGGAAACACAAACATTGTCATTTTTGGGAAACATACTCCCCCATTTTCAGTCCATTTATTCAGGTATGACTTTAATATAAGTTAACACCTACTATTTTCATCTTTAGTGAAGAATCACTTTATTTATTCATTTATGTAAAATTTATGGATATTTCCAAATATGGTCAGAATCTTGGAAAAAACTGTTTAAAATGCTTACAGTAGCCAGTCACCCCTGCTTGTTCCTGTGGTCCCAGCTACTTGGGAGGCTGAGGCAAGAGGATCACTTGAGCCCAGGAATTTGAGTTCCGCTTGGGCAAAATAGTGAGACCCTGTTTCTTAAAAAACAAAAACAAAAAACAGTACAATGAATTTAGAGGAAGGAGGAGTGGGTTTTTTTTTTTTTTTTTTTTTTTGAAATTTGATAAGGAAGATAATTTTTTTACTTTGCATCAGTTTTTTAGTATACTATTGCCTTGTCAAAAGAATTTATAGGTAACACACCTGTCTGATGGCTTTAAGACAACCTCTACTATTTCAGTTGTTGCCAAAAAGTCTTCTGTATAATTAAGGCAGGGGAAGGTATCATCATCACACCACAGTAAACAATAGCTGACTCCTGTTGAACACCCTGTGCCTAGCCCAGAACTTTATGTTGAGGTGTGATGGCGTGATAGTGAAAACATGAACGCTACAGGTGAGCTGCCTGGATTCAGGTCCCTGCCCCACCACTTCCTGCGTGACTCAGAACAAGATCCTTACCATCTCATTTTTCTGCAAAGTGAGAATAATAGTAATACCTACCCTATGGTGCTGATTGAGAATTAACTGAATTAATACATATACAATGATTGCCTCAGTGCATAATGTATAGTAAATTCTACCTAAGTGTAAACTATTAATATCATCTATGCATCTTATTATGTGCCAGGCAGTCTTCTAAGCACTTTGCACACTTAACTGATTTAATCTTCATCAAAGCTGTCTACTAAAAGGGGCACTCTTACTACTCTAACGGCTTTAAGGTGAGGAAACTGAGGCACAGAAGGGTTGAGTGACTGGCTCGTGGTCACATAGCTATAAGGGATGAAACTGGGATTTGGGCAGTTAAGGCCCAGAGACTACATGTGTAACCTTTACAGTATTTCATCTAATACTAACAGCATGTCTCTTTTCTTACCTCCTTATTGCGAATGAGAAAATTAAGGCTTGTCACATTTGAGCCTTATTATTAAGCCTTATTATTAAGCATTTATTTCTGGTACTAATGCATTAGCAACAGTAGCAAAAAGCTTTGCTACAATTGTTATTTCTGATTTCAAGACTCTGAAGCACTTGAAGAGTATTGCTCATGGTGCATTCCTTAAGCAGACGTGACGGGAACCAACTGAATTAATGATCACCAACCAAAGCCAGTGTTTGCAAATTCGTCAAAGCATAAGACAACTGTTCTTTTTCCTGGTTTTCAAAAAGGAGAACATGCGTGTCCTAACAAGGTTACACATGCATAAAAAATATGTCCAAATTACCCTGTCAGAGATAGGTATTTATACTTGTTTTCCTTGTTTTGTATTTGATTACAGCTAGTTCTACCTGTCTTGTGTCAGAATGCCTTCAGGGATAGTTATAATTTAGCATGATTCTCTATAATAAAGAAAACCCACAAAGCAAAAAATGCCAACATGTTTGTCTCATCAAAGTAAAAATGTTTATTGCCTCAGGAATACTTCAGACATTTGGAATGACTGGGCAAGAACATCCTAAGCATTCTCACTGATAAGGATTTAAATTCATATCATGTTCCTTGCTTATGATAAGGGATTGTTTTGTTTTTACCCAGTAATAACATGTGTTTATTTCATTTTCTACCTCATTAGGGTTGAACTGGACCCTCATGTCAGGGACTGTGTTCAAACCTACATCCGGGAGTGGCTAATCGTGAACCGAAAGTAAGTTACTTTTTTTCCACTTTTTATATATAAATATTAATTTATATTGTTAGTTTTAAAATATTTCTTAATGCTTTGAACAGTTCTAGGTTTACAGAAAAATCGCATGGAAAATAGAGTTCTCATGTACTCCCTCCTTATCCCCACCCTGTATCACACACACAGTTCCCCCTATTATGAACATCTTACTTTAGTGTGGTACATTTGTTACAGTAGCTGAGCCAATATGGATATGTTGTTATTAACTAAAGTCCATAGTTTACATTAGTGTTTACTTTTTGTGTTGTATATTCTATGGGTTTTGATGTATCTGCCTTTACAGTATCATATAGAATCGGTTCACTGCCCTAAAAATCCTCTGTGTTCCACCTGTTCATCCTCCCTCCCTGGCAACCCCTTTTCCTTTTTTACTGTCTCCGTAATTTTACCTTGTTCCTCAACGTCTTTTTGTGGCTTCATAGCTCATTTTTTTTTTATTGCTGAATATCTTTCATCACATGGCTGTACCATTGTTTATTTATCCATTCACTTACTGAGAAAGAAAGTTCTATTTTAAACATAAAGAATAGACTGCAGGCTTGCCCAACCCCTAGCCCATGGGAAGCATGGAGCCCAGGATGGCTTTGAATGTGGTCCAACACAAATTCATAAACTTTCTTAAAACATTGGAGATTTTTTTTTTTTGCAATGTTTTTTTAGATCATTAGCTATGGTTAGTGTTAGTGTATTTTATATTTGGCCTAAGATAATTCTTCTTCCAGTGTGGCCCAGGGAAGCCAAAAGATTGGGCACCTGGAATACAGCCTTTTTGTTTTCTTCTAATTCTGATGAAGTCCTAGGGGGAAAAAATTAAATGAATTGAAACCTGGCCTCCGATTCAGAGGTGGTATTCAAGTTTATGACCAAGAAATAAATTACTTTCTGGCCTTCCAGTAAGGGATCTTTCTCTCCTGGATTAATCAAACCTTCTGTGACATTGTTCTGAGCTTTTTCTCTCCATGCCATGGACCTGAACAGCACTCTTTCATGAGAAACCTCTATGCCCGTTGAAATTCTCAATCTGCATGGGTGTACGTGTTGGGGAGTGAGATGTGGACTGTCTACAGATTAGGGCACACCCCACTAGAGACACATCACAGAAACTTTGACAAGGCATTAGTAGTTTAAAATTCTGATAGCCTCACTCCTCCTATACCTCAGTAGGAATTCCTGTTCTATGGGGTAAATGATGAAAGACTTTGAGGATTGGGTTTTATCCAGCTCCTGGATGGGTGCCATTGAGTTTGTGCTGAGGTTTTCTGGAATAATGTCAATATGCATATTATTTTCAGCAATATTTTCAGCAGACAAAGAGAAAGCATTCGTTATTAAAAGTTATTAAGAGAAAGTTAGATGCTAATCCATCATCTGTTCTAATATGAATGGAAAACAAAGTTCGCTGGGCAGTCAAGTAAAATTATGGTTTGCTGATAATAAATAAAAGATTTCAGAACAAGTTGTTCTCAAGTTTTTAAATGCTATCATTAGAGGTACTTTCTGGACATTAAAGATCTAAAAAAATCTGAGAAGGAACAACAAATGGAAAGGTCCATTTTGATACATTTGGTTTTCAGATTTATTTTCTATTTCGGGCTTGCCCACTTTTTCATTTCTCATGGCAATGCAAGCTTCTTGGAGTCGTGATTTTTCTTGATCTTGCACAAATGTAAAAGAAAAAAATGACTGTTTTTGGAATACTTTTTGTAGAAATTTTAGAAATAATTATGAAACAAAAATCACTCAGTTTCACTCTAGACAGATAATCATCATGAACATTTGATGTCTACCCGTTGAGTAATGTTGGGTTTTGTGGTATATGTTTGTATGAAAACTAAATAAGATTATAATATCATTTTTGTAACATGCATTTTCAGTTTTCACAGTAAAGAGTGATTCTATCCCTTTGCTGTTAAATATTCTTCCTCAATACAATGATTAATGATTGCATAATATATTTATACCAAAATTTATTTAACCAATTTTAGTATTTAGACAATTCCTTACTTTTCAGTGTTATACTTAAAATGCAACAACATCCTTCTCACAAAAAAATTGTACATATTTATGATGTTTTTCTTTGGAATAAATTCCTACAAGAGGAATTTCTGTGTCAAAGGATATGCACAAATTTAAAGATTTGGAATGCTAGATCAACAAGTATGCTGGGCACAATGGCTCACATTTATAATCTCACTCAGCACTTTGGGAGGTTGAGGTAGGAGGATCACTTGAACCCAGGAGTTCAAGACCAGCCTGGGCAATATACAGAGACCTCATCTCTACAAAAATAAAAATAAAAAATTTAACCGGGTGTGGTGACATGCACCTGTAGTCCTAGCTATTCAGGAGGCTGAGGCAGGAGGATCACTTGGGCCCAGGAGGTCAAGGCTGTAGTGAGTGACGATTGCATCATTGCACAACAGGCCAGGCAACAGAGGAAGACCCTATCTCAAAAAAAAAAAAAAAAAAAAAAAGGCCGGGCACAATGGCTCATGCCTGTAATCCCAGCACTTTGGGAGGCCAAGATGGGTGGATCACCTGAGGTTGGGAGTTCGAGACCAGCCTGACCAACATGGAGAAACCTCATCTCTACTGAAAATACAAAATTAG
This sequence comes from Papio anubis, assembly GCF_008728515.1. Lineage (NCBI taxonomy): Eukaryota > Metazoa > Chordata > Mammalia > Primates > Cercopithecidae > Papio > Papio anubis. Next base: position 29,240,123 of record NC_044988.1, read on the forward strand.
CCAGGCATGTTGGCACGTGCCTGTAATCCCAGCTACTTAGGAGGCTGAGGCAAGAGAATCACTTGATCCCGGGAGGCGGAGGTTGTGGTGAGCCAAGATTGCGTCTTGCACTCCAGCCTGGGCAACAAGAGTGAAACTCCATCTCAAAAAATAAAAATAAAAAAAGATTAATTATTGACACTATATGCATGAATCCTCAAGAATATTAGATGTTATAATTTATTAACATTTCCAATTTTATTTGTTAAAAGGTTGTCTTTTATTTTCATTTTCTTTTATTATTAGATTAGGTATCTTTTTTCTATGTTTCTTGGCCATTTTTTATTTTTCCTGGTGTTCTGCTTATTCATGAAATTTGTGCATCTCTATTAATGTATTTGTCTAGTCTAATGTATTTTTATAAACACTTTATTTGTTGAATACATTAACCCTTGTCTATCATGTGTTAAAAATGTCTTCCCCAGTATGCTTTTTGTCTTTTAAAGTTGTTTTTAATTTTTAACATTGAGAATTATTTATATCAGTAAATCTATATTAATATTTTTCCTTATGATATTTAATTTGGCATCATGCTTAAAATTTGATTCACAAACTTATTATTATTTTCTAAGAGTTTGGGATTAAAGCATTAATCCAGACCATTAGCCACTTGACTATTGCTTCTGTTCCCTTATGCGTCTCCATTTGTTTTTATCTTTTCTATAGAAGTAATGGTTATCCATATATTTATTCTATGCAAGTTTTTGCATCTTGTTCCCCCCAAAAAGAAAGGAATATCTGTTTTAACTTTATGTTTGGCAACATTCTAGGGATGGGATTACCACTGGCCCAGTTCTCTGCACCCCTGTGTAATGGAGCAGTTCCCTTCCCAAAGGTCAACTAGTGGACAGGAGAAGTGTACAACTTCAGAACTCATTGTCAGTTTCTGACAAGCTTTCTTGTAGAAAAGATGCATCTCTTTCTAGCCCTCTGCCTGATTCTCTTGCACTCTGAATCTAACACTCTGCCCATGAAAACTACAATTCCTAGCACACACTCCTCCCAGGGATCATTCTGTCTCTATGTGCCTCTGTCATGTTTTATCTGTGGGGAGAATCCAGTACACTATTGCCAGATGCCCTTCATCTCCCAGCCTCACATAGTACATTTTTAGCTTGTTGTTTTCTGTGAGTTGTATCTGTATTGCTTTAGAATGATGGTAGAAGGAGAAGGGCAAGGAGAAGGTGGTGATTCATATAAATGAAACCAAGTGGAAGCTGTGATGCCTTCATAGATAAGCCACTACTATGAAGAAGGAGAATTCAGATTTCTGTATAGACACTGACCAGGGACTCGTGGGCAGGAAGGTGTACAACACCTTCTTATCTTTATTCAGTGAGTTCGCCTTTGGGGAGACAAAGTTTGGTACATCCTTCTCTTTCCAGCTCCATCTGATCCACAGAGGTTCTCTCCAGATTCAGGCATTAGGTTATCTCTTCTTTTGGATGAGTTTCCATTTTTTCTGTGTCTTCATAAGTGGTTTACTAGAAAGTCAGAAGAGGATGCAATAGGGGTTGCTGGCCATTTATTAATTAGTGATTGATTATTTAGCTCTCCTTTAATTTGGTTATGTGCCAAATAATGTATGATTGTTTTGAAAGAAATCAAGTAATATGGAGGTGCATTAAGGAAAAGGCAAATCTCATGCCTCACTACTTACCAGCGTCCTTCCCCTCCCTTAACTCACTCTTCACTGTATAAAGCCCAGCTGTGTAGCTTCCAGATCTTTTCATACCCTCACAAAAAAATATTTTTCTATTTATATTTTTCACATAAAGATATATGTATTAATGTATGTATTTATATATTACAAACTTTTAAAAAAATAACTGTCCATGTCAGAGCTATATCCCATTCTACTGAAATGCTGCCCAGTACTGAAAGGGTGAAGGAATGTGTCATAAATTATTGAAACTAAATGAGCATTTGGTTGTCTCCATTTTTCATAATTGCAAATAATACCAAAACAAACATCTCTGCACATTTGCCCCTACACATGTGTGTGAATATTTCTAAGGGTAGAAATGAAGCCAGTGTACATGGTATGCTCTGATAAGTACTGCCAAATTCTTCTCCAGAAAAGTCATGCTATTTCATTCCATTACCAACTGGGCATGAAACTGGTGTGTTTCCATGTTCTTGTCAGTGCAGGATATTATTTATTAAAATAAAATTTAAATTCCTCCAGTCTTTTTTTAGTGGTTTGTTTTTTTTTTTTGAGATGTAGTCTCACTCTGTCACCCAGGCTGGAGTGCAGTGGCGCAATCTCCACTCACTGCAAGCTCCGCCCCCCCGGGTTCACACCATTCTCCTGCCTCAGCCTCCTGAGTAGCTGGGACTACAGGCGCCCGCCACCATGCCAGGCAAATTTTTGGTATTTTTAGTAGAGGTGGTGTTTCACTGTGTTAGCCAGGATGGTCTCGATCTCCTGACCTGGTGATCTGCCTGCCTCAGCCTCCCAAAGTGCTGGGATTACAGGCTATTATTTTAATCTGGAAGCTATTACACCTACTTTCTGAATACAGTTTCCTATCACCAAATTTCCTTTCCTTATGTGTTCTAAAATCCCGGTTAAATATGCACTTAACCATAAAACCGTAAGTCCCGCTCTTGAATATTTACATAAAAACCTGTATGCAAATATAGCAGTTTAGCAGTTTTATTTGTAATTGCCAAACCTGTATAGCAGTTTTATTTGTAATTGCCAAAAACTAGAAAAAAACCCAGATTGTACTCAGTTGGGTAGTAAACAAACTCTGGTAAATCCATGCAATGGAATACTACTCAGCAGTGAAATGGAACAAATAATTGATATATACAACATCATGGATGAATCTCAGATGCAGTATGCTAAGTGAAAGAAGCCAAACAAAGGCCGGGCGTGGTGGCTCATGCCTGTAATCCCAGCACTTTGGGAGGCTGAGGCGGGTGGATCACTTGAAGTCAGGAGTTCCAGACCAGCCTGACCAACATGGTGAAACCCTGTCTCTACTAAAACTACAAAAATTATCCAGGCATGGTGGCACATGCCTGTAGTCCCAGTTACTCAGGAGACTGAGGCAGAAGAGTTGCTTGAACCCAGGAGGCAGAGGTTGCAGTGAGCCAAGATCATGCCATTGCGCTCTAGCCTGGTGAACAAAGCAAGACTCTGTCTTAAAAAAAAAAAAAGAAGCCGGACAAAAAAGATAACTGCATGATTTCATTTATCTGACATTCTGGAAAAGATAAAGCTACAGCGATGGAAAACAGGTCCATGATTACCAGGGTCTGGGAGTGGGGAAGGGGGCTGACTACAAAAGGACATGGGAGGGTCCTTGGGGGGTGCTGGCACTATAGTGCCCATGATGTAAAATCTGCCTTGGATCATTAAATTAGAAGAAATCAATTCCATTTATCCCAAATATTCCCTCCAAGTGAAATACTTTGGTAGCATATATAATAATAATTCAATAAATATTAGCTATTATATTTATTAAGTAGTATGTATCAGAAAACATACTTATATTAGCATGTCAAAAGAATGAATACAAAATTCTCTCCCATATATTGAATGTGCCATGGAGGGGGCGACCTGCCTTCCTCTGGAGGACCATACTTAATGAAGTCACTTTGCCTTATAAGGACATGCCTTTGTTATCCAGAACCATGCAGTCAAACACTGATTTAGTTAGCTCCTTTATTCCTCAATTATCTCCTTGCTGGTATTAATTTATCTATAATATCTAGAGATAGGCTTTTATGTCCTTGCTAGCTCTGGTAATGATTTTGAATCCCACTTAGGGGGTAGAGGAGTAGAGTAATGGCCATTTGTGTTCCCTCCCACTCTCATCGTTCTATAGGGCATTTGCCACTCAAGTTCTATAATTGAGACATTTAAATCATACAAATAATGCTGCCCATGAAGGATAGAGGAAATTTTTAGATTTCCTTTTAAACCTAACAGAGAAAGATTAAGTTACACAAAAATGTACAATACATGATCTCCAGTACATTGGAGGACATGTATTTTCTTACTTGAAATGTTCGTATTACTTAGACTGGAAGATTTATTAAACGATTTCTATTCTATCATTCATGTCTACAGCACCAAATTTGGTGTCCTTGTTTTAAAAACAATACTGCTTTTCTCGCCATGACTTTTGAAAATGGTTCCTGGTTTACTGATTAGCATGGTGCCATGTTTGCTTGGTTGTCCCACCTTATAACTACATATTTTGATAACTTTGTGTGGATTAATATTTGATGACATCTTTTGGGTGATATTAACTATTTTAAGCTTTATTTCCTATGTCATTTTCTCTAAATGAAGCAAAGAGGGATAAACTTGAGAATGTTTTTGATGCTTGGTGGAGAGCTGAACTCTTAAGTAATTAAACTTGTTTACATACTATATTTATTCTTGCCAGAGACAGTGAAACATTTCATGAGTGTTACGGGCAGCATCATAAAAGCCTTTAGACTTTGTTTTTCATCTGGGGTGATTAAGGTAATTCTGGAGGAAGGTCGAGCTCAAGGAGAGCTGGGATATCAAGGAATGGGGTATCATCTGTTTTATTACTCCATATTTTACTCCCAGTGAACTGGTAAACAATTAAAATTCAAACACATCAGTGCATATAATTCAGTTACTCCCAAAACACCATAAAAATGTCTCCCTGATCAATAATTGCTTATTATGACATGCATTTGTTGTGCTAGCTGTCAAGGTGCTTAGCTATTTGCTTTCTAAAAGTATGAAAAAGCAAACGCGGCTGATCAGCCTATGTGGTAACAAAGAGCAATCCAGCTGTGGATGTCACAGAGCCACTCTTGACCTGTTGTGCATAGACTCCCTCCCCACAAATCCAAACCCACTAAGACTCTCCAGGGTCTGTTATCACAGGGTCTGGTTCAGCTTGGATGCCCTCCTCACACCATATGGGTTCTGATTTTCTATGCCAGGCAGTCCGTCTTAAATGGATGCATCCTCACCCTGTTTGGGCTTCGACTTCCTATTCCGGACCTCCTTAGCTACTCCCACCCCAAGGCATGGAGGGCTGCCTTGTTCTGATGCACCTTATGATTTTAGCACCAAATTGTACAGGAAGGGAGAGAAGGGAAAGGGGAAAGAGGATGTAAAAGGAAAGAGAGGGTAGGGAAGAGGAAAAAGAAGGTGAGGAACACATATTATTTTCTAATCCTCACAATAGGTCCTCAAAATGAGCAACGTTTCCCCCTATTTCATACTTGAGGAAACTGTGACTCTGAAGGACTAAAGCCTTGCCCAAGGTCTATTAGTAGATTAAGGAGCCAGCATCTGCACCCAGTTCCTTCTGACTGCAGCGCCTGAATTCTGCCTGCTCCACCACACTGTCATTAAGGAGAATGCTCTCAAGACGTGCTTGGTCTTTGGATTGTCTCAAATGTGTTAGAATAGTGTTTTAAGAAAAGAAATGCAGATCTCCTGGGAAGCAATAGGTCGAGTTCATTTCATGAGAATCATTTTTCTAGCAGTTGGCCTATTTCCCCATTTTTCTCCTGTCTGCATCTAGGTACAACAGGAACTTGGCTTTATTTGATTCCGTTGCCAGGGTGGGGTAATGAGGCTGGGAGTCTCTTGTAGCCAGTGGCAGTGAGCCAGCAGTCTCACTGCCTACCCAGTGATGGTTCCTTCTGCGGCCAGCACTTCTGGCATGAGTCATCTTTACATGCTTGCCAACCCTTGTCTTCTCCTCCCCAGCCAGGTTCACCCTTGCTGCCGTGAGGGAGCTTTGAGACTTTCTGAAGTTTTTAAATGGGGAAGTAGATGTTAAACCTAGTATGAGGAAGAGAGGGAAAGTTTGCTGTAGTTTCAAACACACAGTCATAGAAGATGCTGGTCTTAATGCTTTCCATAGCAAAAACCCTGAAGTCTTAAAGTGTGCATATTGTGAACTGAAGTTTTAACACTATTGTGTAACTAATTTGTTAATGCCCATTTGTCATTGACTGTGGGGTCCATCTGAAAAACTGACACAAACACTCTAACAAAATGGAAGACAGAAAAGAAAGCAAGCATCATTTGTGTACAATAGCCAAGGAACAATAGCCAAATAAATTTGATGGTCCCAAAAGTTAAGCCTCTTTTTTTTTTTTTTTTTTGAGACGGAGTCTCGCTCTGTCGCCCAGGCTGGAGTGCAGTGGCACGATCTCGGCTCACCACAAGCTCCGCCTCCCGGGTTCACGCCATTCTCCTGCCTCAGCCTCCGAGTACCTGGGACTACAGGCGCCCGCCACCTCGCCCGGCTAGTTTTCTGTATTTTTTTAGTAGAGACGGGGTTTCACCGTGTTAACCAGGATGGTCTCGATCTCTTGACCTCGTGATCCGCCCATCTCGGCCTCCCAAAGTGCTGGGATTACAGGCTTGAGCCACCGCGCCCGGCCTTTTAAGCCTCTTTTGAGGAGAAAATTTGATTTTAAATTAGGGCCAGGTGGGGTGGCTCATGCCCGTAATCCCAGCACTTTGGGAGGCAGAAGCGGGTGGATCGCCTGAGGTCAGGAGTTCGAGACCAGTCTGGCCAACATGGCAAAACCCTGACTTTACTAAAAATACAAAAATTAGCTGGGCATGGTGGTGCATGCCTGTGATCCCAGCTACTCGGGAGGCTGAGACAGTAGAATTGCTTGAACCCAGGAGGTGGAGGTTGCAGTGAGCCAAGAACGTGCCACTGTACTCCAGCCTGGGTGAAGGAGCCAGAGTCTGTCTCAAAAAAAAAAAAAAAAAAAGATTTTGACTTTTTTCAGATTAGTGCATGAACTTTTATTATAAAACTTCAAAGCTAGGGAAAATATCTTAGAATTCACCTCATGTTCATGCTTTACCCTATGAAGAAACAGAGGCACAGAGAGAAATAACTTGAGGATAATGGAAACGGGCACACGTCTGTAAGTGTGTGTGTGTGTGTGTGTGTGTGTGTGTGTCAGAGAGAAAGATGTTCCCTTGTAAGTAAACACTCTTGGAAATAGGTGCATTTTATTTTATTTTTTTTCTATTTATTTATTTTTTTTGAGACGGAGTCTTGCTCTGTCACCCAGGCTGGAGTGCTGTGGCTGGATCTCAGCTCACTGCAAGCTCCGCCTCCCAGGTTCCCACCATTCTCCTGCCTCAGCCTCCCGAGTAGCTGGGACTACAGGCGCCCGCCACCTGCCCGGCTAGTTTTTTTTTTTTTTGTATTTTTTAGTAGAGACAGGGTTTCACCGTGTTCGCCAGGATGGTCTCGATCTCCTGACCTCGTGATCCGCCCGTCTCGGCCTCCCAAAGTGCTGGGATTACAGGCTTGAGCCACCGCGCCCGGCCAATAGGTGCATTTTATTATAAGATAAAAAGTAACACTAAAGCTGATATAGTTCTGGTTGCTAAGCCTCACACACAAAAGGTCTTTAGGTAGCTGCTTCCTGAGTTTTATTTCTGTGGCCCAAAAATTCTCTTTGTAAACCTTCGTGTCATGTCATACTAAACCTTTGACATCAATACCCTTTAAAATATACAGGTCCTTTAAAAAAAAGACAAAGGGCAAATACCAATGTGGGAAACTTGAATTTTAATTGTTTGTTTCAATGTTAGAATGAATTAATGTTAGATAAATTCTTTGGTAATTTTTCCCCCTAAAATTGGATTTTTCAAGAAACATCACTGGTTTGATATATTGTTATGTGGGATAGCATAATTTTAGGGGATAACTTAATATCTGCATTTATTTGTCACTGCTTTGAGTTGGTTTTTGTCCCCTGACCCCCAGCCGGGATGTTAGATCACACAGATTTTTTTTTTCTTTGAGCCATTAGGGAGAGTCCAAAACAGTCACTTTATGCAGTAGGAAAGCTTGCCCAGTCAGCACACACAGATATGTTGTTGCCTGATTTATATTTGTGAGAGTAACTTTTAAGAAGCTAGCAAGTTTATGAAATGCATGTGAGAATTTCTCTCAAATAACCCTGTTAATGGACAGTCCAGCAATCCTCCCATCTCACCCTCCCATGTAGCTGAGACTACAGGCAGGTGGCACCATACTCAGCTAATTTTTTGTGTTTTTAATAGATATGTGGCTTCACCATGTCACCCAGGCTGGTCTCAAACTCCTGGGCTCAAGCCGTCTTCCCACCTTGGCCTCCCAGAGTGCTGGGATTACAGGTGTGAGCCACTGCACCCAGCCTGTATATTTTTCTTGAAATCCTTTTTGAATGTTTAGTCTTGTTTTCTTATTCAGAGTACACCTTGTTCATTATTTATTTATTTTTCATTTCCCCAATTTAGCCTGCTTTCCACCCAGCCCTAGCAACATAGGTTTGGGTCAGAGAAATTCAAGTGGCCAGGGGACACTAAAGATGGCCCGTTATGGTAGGCCTTGAGTTGAATTAGTCACCAAGCTAGTCTTATCTCTTTTCTAGGCCTAATTCTTGCCTTTTTTTTTTTTTTTGGCTCAAAACAAATTGTTTGTCTTTAGAACACAATAAAATCCAGGGAGAGTGTCCTGTTCTTCCTACAGACGTCACTGGGACATCTTATTCTTTAATTAATTCAGTCAACTGAAATTGGTCAAATACCTGCTCTCTGTGCCAGAGTTACAAACTTTGTATTTCTATAATTGCTAGTAGCTGTCTTACATTTCTTATTTTATCTATCTGGCATGTGATATGCCTAATACCTTCCATTATCACCTCATGTCCCTTTACCAGCTTGGTAGTTTTTCTGTTAGTTCAGGAAATCAAACAAAATGGTGTGTGACCTGGAGGAACTAGAAAAACAAGAGCAAACCAACCCTAAAGCCAGCAGAAGAAAAGAAATAACCAAAATCAGAGCTGAAAAAAAATTGAGACGTGAAAATCCATACAAAAGATCAATGAAACCAAAAGTTTGTTATTCAAAAAAAAAAAAAAAAAAGACAAGGTTGATAGACCACTAACTAGATTAATAAAGAAAACAAGAGAGAAGATCGATCCAAATAAGCGCAATCAGAAATGACAAAAATGACACTACAACTGATGCCTCTGAAATATAAAAAATCCTCAGAGACTGTTACAAATACCGCTATGCACACAAACTAGAAAACCTAGAAGAAATGGATAGATACCTGGAAACACATAAGCCCCATAAGATTGAAGCAGGAAGAAATTGAAATCTTGAACAGACCAATAATGAGTTCTGAAATTGAATCAGTAATACAAAACCCACCCCAAAAAGCCCTTGATCAAATGGATTCACAGCCAAATTATACCAGACATATAAAGAAGAACTAGTACCAATCCTACTGAAATTATTTCAAAAATTCAAGGAGGAAGGACCCCTCCCTAACCCGTTCTACAAAGCCAGCATCATTCTGATACCAAAACCTGGCAGAGACACAGCAGAAAAGAAAACTTTAGGCCAATATCCCTGATAAACATTGACACAAAAATCCTCAACAAGACACTAGCAAACCAAATCCAGTAGCACACTGAAAAGTTAATTCATCACAATCAAGTAGGCTTTATTCCTGGGATGCGAGGTTGATTCACCATACACAAATCAATAAATGAAACTCATCACATAAACAGAATTAAAAACAAAAACCACAGGATAATCTCAATAGACACAGAAAAGGCTTTTAACAAAATTCAACATCTCTTCATGTTAAAAACCCTCAACAAATTAGGCATTGAGGGAACATACCTCAAAATAGTAAGAGCCATCTATTATTCAACTATCCACGGCCAACATCATACTGACTGGGCAAAAGCTGGAAGCATTTCTCTTGAGAACTGGAACAAGACAAGGATGCCTACTCCCACCACTTATATCAACATAGTACTGGAAGTGCTAGCCAGAGAAATCAGGCAAGAAAAAGAAATAAAAGACGTCCCATTAGGAAGAGAGGAAGTCAAACTAGCTCTGTCATAGTGCAGGCAATATAATTCTGTACCCAGAAAACACTGCAGACCCTGCTAAAAGGCCCCTAGAACTGACAAACAACTTCAGTAAAATTTCAGGAAACAAAATCAATGTACAAAAGTCATTAACATTTCCACACACCAATAATGTCTAAGTTGAGAGCCAAATCAAGAATGTAATTCCATTTATTCTTTTGAATAAAATACCTAGGAATACAGCTAATCAAGGAGGTGAAAGATCTCTACAATGAGAATTATGAAACACGCTGAAAGAGATCAGAGGTGACACAAACAAATGGACAAATATGCTCATGGATAGGAAGAATCAATATTATTAAAACGGCCATAGTGCCCAAAGAGATTTTTAGATTCACTGCTATTCCTACCTACCAACATCATTTTTTCACAGAATTTGAAAAAAAAAAAAAAACCTATTCCAAAATTCATGTGGAACCAAAAAACCTGAATAACCAAAGCAATCTTAAGCAAAAAGAACAAAGCCAGTGGCATCACACTATGTGACTTCATACTACACTACAAGGCTATGGTGACCAACACAGCATAGTCCAGGTACAAAAACAGACACATAGACCAATAGAACAAGTTAAAGAATCAGAAATAAAGCTGCACACCTACAGCCATCTGATCTTTGACAAAGTTGACAATAACAAGCCATGAGGAAAGGTCTCCCTATTCAATAAATGGTGCTGGAGTAACTGGCTAGTCATATACAGAAGACCAAAACTGGACCCCTCCCTTTAATCATATACAAACATTAACTCAAGATGGATTAAGGACTTAAATGTAAGACCTAAAATTACAAAAACCCTAGAGAAAAAAACTAGGAAATAGTATTCTGGACATTGGCCTTGGTAAAGAATTTATGAATAAGTCCCCAAAAGCAATTGTAACAAAAACAAAAATTGGCAAGTGGGACTTAATTAAACTAAAGAGCTTCTGCACACCAGAAGAAACTATCAACAGAGTAAACTGACAACCTACTGAATAGGAGAAAATATTCACAAACTGTAAATCTGAAGAATGTCTGATACCCAGAATCTATAAGGAACTTAAATAATTCAACAAGCAAAAACCAAACAACCCCATTTAAAAATGGGCAAAAGACATGAACAGATACTTCTCAAAAGAAGTCATACGTGTAGCCAACAAATACATGAAAAAATGCTCAGCATCACTAATCATTAGATAAACACAAATCAATACCACAATGTGATACCAACTCACACCAGTCAGAATGACTGTTATTGAAAAGTCAAAAAATACACTGGGCATGGTAGCTTATGCTTGTAATCCCAGCATTTTGGGAGGCTGAGGCAGGAGGATTATTTGAAACCAGGAGGTTGAGACCAGCCTATGCAATGTAGCAAGACGTGTCTCACAAAACATCAAAATAAATGAAACAAACCAAAAAAAACCAACAAAGAAAATTAGCTGGGTATGGTGGCATGTACCTATATTCCCACCTACTGGAAGGCTGAGGTGGGAAGATTGCTTGAGCCTAGGAATGCAAGGCAGCAATGAGCTATAATCACACCACTGCACTCCATCCTGGATAGCAGAACGAGACCCTCTCTCAAAAAAAAAAAAAAAAGGCAAAAATTAATATGTTGGAAATTAGTTCAGTCACTATGGAATGCATTGTGAAGATTTCTGAAAGAACTTAAAACAGAACTACCATTCAACCCAGCAATCCCACTCCTGGGTCTATACCCAAAGAAAAATAAATTGTTCTACAAAAAAGACACATGCACTTGTATGTTCATCACAGCACAATTCACAATAGCAAAGACATGGAATCAACCTAGATGCCCATCAACAGTGGACTAGATAAAGAAAATGTGGTACATATACACCATGGAATAGTACGCAGCCATAACAAAGAACAAAATCATGGGTTCCTTTTTTTTTTTTTTTTTTTGTAGCAACATGAATGCAGCTGGAGGCCATTATCCTAAATGAATTAACACAGGAACAGAAAACCAAATACCACATGTTCTTATTTATAAGCAGGAGCTAAACATTGGGTAAACACGGGCATAAAGATAACACGGTAGACACCGGAGACTACTAGAGAAGGGAGGATGGAAGCAGGCGTGGGTTAAAAAACTGCCTGTTGAGTACTCTGGTCACTACGTGGGTGATGTCAGCATCATTCATACATCAAGCCTAAGTGACATGCAGTTTACCCATGTAATGAATTTGCACATGTATCCCTTGAACCTAAAATAAAAGTCAGAAAAAAATAAAAGATAAGATATTCCTTATCCTCAACAAAAATTAAAATGGCACGTGTTTATGCACTTGACTTTGCAGCATGTTTTCCAAAGATGTCTTTGAGTCATAAAAATGGGAAATACACATGTTGGTTTCTCTCGTCATCACTTGACAACTTATATGCTTTACCTTTCTTATGATGGTCTCATTTCTTCAGTGACAGGACTAGACATTCTATTTTAAACTCTGTCCAGAGCTGCATATTATTCAACACAATTTTAACAGAGTTCATAGAGCAGAGATTGAGGATGTTTGCAAAGATAAATCATTTATTTTTATTTTTTCGTAACCATGTCCCGCCTATTTTATTCATTATTAAGAACATTGATGTGAAGATGAAATGGTTTTCTCTATTTTTATCTTCAAACGATCTCTATTTGCAGCTTCTGCACATTGCTACACCCAGCCACTTACACTAGGGTCATAGTTTAGCTTCAGCTCGGAGCCAAATGCCCCACAGCTGAAATGACCACACCTCCGAAGTGGCATTTTCCCAGGCCATGCCTCCCTTTAATAATGAGCCAGCCGGGGGGTAAGTTTGTATCTCGTTACAACAGAGCCTTGTATTAGGCCTGGTGCATAATTAAATGTGAGGAATTATAATCGCTTCCCTCTTTGAAAACTCTCTCAGCACCATGTCTACACTTAAGCCATTACTTTTATTTTTAATCTAATGGTTTGCCTCTCTCTCTCCCTCTTTCTCTCTCCAAATTAAATATCAACCATAAAAGGAACCAAGGAAGTCCAGAAATTTGTGGCTTTAAAAAGACTGGATCTCGAAAAGATTTTCACAAGACACTTCCAAAACAGACGTTTGAGTCGGAAACCTTGGAGTGCAGTGAACCCGCTGCTCAGGTATTTCCTATCAACAAACACGGTTACCAGGTTACTGGACTCTTCTGCCCAGGGCATGCTGTCAATTTTACAAACTCGAATAAAGGATAGACACACAGAAAGTTTGAGTAGGAGGAACTTTACCATCTGAGTCAGTGATATATTTTTTTCAAATTTATTTGTAGCTACAGAAATTGGTGTTCAAATGAAAACCCAGAAACCTAATGATTAACATAGAAAAAAGTGGAAAAGTTCTAATTGGGGGACAGAGACACCTTGGGCCCATCCCTAGAACAATTCCTGCAGAGACTCTTGGTGCCCCTAAGGCAAACTACAGAGTAATGAAAAGCTCCATGCTGAGACCAGAATACTGCATTCTCCTAGTGATTCTACCATGTGCTAACTCTCTAACTTCAGGCAGGATAATTAAACTTACTGGGCTTCAGTTTCCTCTCCTGGGAAACAAGGATGATAATACTAACTCATGAGGTTATTTGAGTATTAAATGAGTTAATATCCATAAAGAATTAGAATAATGCCAAGTACACTTAGTGCCTAGTAAATGCTGGCCACTGTTATTGTTGTTGTCATTATTCTTTTTTTTTTTTTTTGAGACAGAGTCTCGCTCTGTCACCCAGACTGGAGTGCAGTGGTGCCATCTAGGCTCACTGCAAGCTCCGCCTCCTGGGTTCACGCCATTTTCCTGCCTCAGCCTCCCGAGTAGCTGGGACTACAGGCGCCTGCCGCCACGCCCGGCTAATTTCTTTTTGTATTTTTAGTAGAGATGGGGTCGATCTCCTGACCTGGTGATCCACCCATCTCAGTCTACAAAAGTGCTGGTATTACAGGTGTGAGCCACTGTGCCCAGTTGGTTGTCATTATTCTTATAAAGTGATTACAGTTTAAAATTCAAGTTAAAGTGTACATATTGTGAAATGAACTTTTAACACTATTCTGTAACTAATTTTTTAAATGCCTGGGGTCATTTGAAGATCTCCAGCAAACACTCTAACAAATAGAAGACAGAAAGAAATGAAGCCTTCATTTGCATAAAACAGCCAAAGAACAGTAGCCAAATAAATTTCATGTTTCCAAAAGTTAAGCTCTATGCACCTATGTTCACAGCAGCATTATTCACAGTAGCCAAAAGGTAGAAGCAACCCAAGTGTCCATCCATAATGAATGGATAAACAAAACGTGGTTGCCAGGGGCTGGGGGAGGGAGGAGTGGGAAACTGTTGTTTAATGGGTAGAGTCTCCTATCTATTTGTGAATGAATGAATTAATTAATTAATGAGACAGGGTCTCACTTTGTCACCCAGGCTGGATTGCAGAAGAAGTCATCGTGGCCGGTCGTGGTGGCTTATGCCTGTAATCTCAGCACTTTGGGAGGCCAAGGCAGGTGGATCACTTGAGGTCAGGAGTTCAAGACCAGCCTGGCCAACATGGTGAAACCCCGTCTCTACTAAAAATACAAAATTAGCCAGGCGTGGTGGCACGTGCCTGTAATCCCAGCTACTCAGGAGGCTGAGGCAGGAGAATCACTTGAACCCGGGAGGTAGAGGCAGCAGTGAGCTAAGATTGTGCCATTGCACTCCAGCCTAGCCAAAAAGAGTAAAACTCCATCTAAAAAAAGAATAAAAAATTCAATCTTTCCTGTTAGCTTTATTAAATATACTTTAACTTTAGAAGCACAATAATTAGAACTGGCCAAACTTTAAAAAAATTTTTCACAAAGAAATTAGTAACTTGTAAGGTCATTTATAATCTTTTTCTCTGTTGATTTTTACAGTTTTAAAAAGTTAATACATTAATGTATTTATTTACTTATTTTTTGAGATGGAGTCTCGCCCTTGTTACCGAGGCTGGAGTGCAGTGGCACAATCTCAGCTCATTGCAACCTCTGCCTCCCAGGTTCAAGTGATTCTCCTGCCTCAGCCTCCCAAGCAGCTGGGGTTACAGGCACCAGCCACCACGCCCAGCTAATTGTTTTGTATTTTTAGTAGAGATGGGGTTTCACCATGTTGGCCAGGCTGGTCTTGAACTCCTGACCTCAGGTGATCCACCCACCTCGGCCTCCCAAAGTGCTGGGATTACAGGCATGAGCCCAATATTTTAAAAATAGTACATTATTACAGAAGCTAGATGTGAACTTTAAATTATTATCAGAAAATTAGTGTGCCTGACAGATTCTATGGTTGTCTGGGCCTGTGACATTCACACCTTTGTGATGTTCATCCCTGACTGTGGGTGGGACCTGGGACTTGCTTCTATCAAAACAATATGGCAAAGCATGATAGGATGTCACTTGTGATCATATTGTAGCAGCCAAAATGGATTAAAGACTTAAATGGGGCCAGGCACAGTGGCTCACCCCTGTAATCCCAGCACTTTGGGAGGTTGACAGGGGCAGATCACCTAAGGTCAGGAATTTGAGACCAGCCTGGCCAATATGGTGAAACCCCATCTCTACTAAAAATACAAAAATTAGCCGGATGTGGTGGTTGATGCCTGTCATCCCAGCTACTAGGGAGGCTGATGCAGGAGAATCACTTGAACCCAGGAGGCGGAGGTTGCAGTGAGCTGAGATGGCACCATAGCACTCAAGCCTAGGTGTTGCGGCAAGACTCGGTTTAAAAAAAAAAAAAAATGGTAATCATACCTCACTGCAGCCTTGAACTCCTGGGCGGGGTTCAAGCAGTCTTCCTACCTAAACCTCCCAAGTAGCTAAGACTGTGGGTGCACACCACCATGCCTGGCTAAGTTTTGCCGTTTTTTTTTTTTTAGGGACTGAGTCTCATTGTGTTGCCCAGGCTAGTCTTGAACTCCTGGCCTCAAGCAATCCTCCCACCTTGTCTGCCCAAAGTACTGGGATTAAAGGCATAAACCACTGCACCTGGCCCAATCTCCTTTTTGTTACACCTTCCTCCAGTTCTGTTTTGCTCTAGTGTGAGACATGAGCATGGTTCATTAAGAGGCTTGGCCCCCCAGCCCCAGGAAAGAACAAGCCAACAACCAATAGGAATGTAGAGCTGTTTTTAGTCCTTTCCTCAGGACTGGTTTGTCTGCATATGACGAGTAACTACCTGCTTCAGGTGAGAAGGAGACATTTAATTTTAGAATAGTCCAGCCAGGGAGCTAAGATGTCATTCTTCTCAAATCCCCAGTTTCTTCAGAAGACTCGAGGCCTGGCTGAGATTCTGTAGTCCCAAATTGGAGCAGTCTTGAGACATCCAAGATTCTTCAGTTCTCATTTTAGACTCGCTGTCTCTCTCACAAAGACCCACTGTTTTCTCTCACAGGCAGGCCCCCGCCACTTAAACGTGCTGTGCGATGTGTCTGGGAAAGGCCCCGTCACTGCCTGTGACTTTGACCTCCGTAGCCTGCAGCCTGACAAGCGGCTAGAAAACCTCCTGGAGCAAGTGAGTGCCGAGGACTTTGAGAAGCAGAACGAGGAGGCCCGGAGGACCAATCGGCAGGCCGAGCTCTTTGCCCTTTACCCGTCAGTGGACGAGGTGGGTGCCGCTGTCTCCACACTGGAGAATCTCAGTGAAGACTCTGAGAGTCATGTGGACAATTGTGTTGTTCATTATTACTGTACAACAGCCCATGGTATCAGGGCTCACTTGTATGATTTCTGGAGCCTTGCTTTTCACTCAGGCAAGCCTGTGTGTCGTAGTAGAGCCAATATTGATGATCGTGCAGATGGGATTCTGATAATAATAACAACTGGAATTTTCATAGCACTTTACAAAATATGTTCACTAAGAGCATCTCATTTAATCCCTGAACGTTTCAAGAGTCTACACGTAGTAATCATACCCAGCAAGTCAAACCATCCTATTATTTGAGGGTATGTGGCCACTAATCCATTGAGACATACGTTACTTAAACTTTGATGTTCTTTAACACTTTGCTACTTTCTTTTTAATGATCTCTATGAGCAACCAGAGAGACCTGCTTTGAAAACATTTCAAGCTAAGATAATCACAGTCCATGCTCCCAATGTGTAGGACTTTGGGATCTTGATTGTGTACTTCTTCATTTATTGGAGCTGACCGACAACAATAGGATAATGTGGACTTTGCCTGTGGTCACTGCCTGGGGCACTTTGGATGCAATGAGAGGTGACCATTATTGAAGCTTTGTGTCTGTCTGAACTCCTCGTACTGTATAGAAGGCTCTCTGTTTTCCCCTCTGCATGTGAGGTTATCTCCGATTCTGGGTCTTGGCAGAACAGATTACTGCTATATCTCTGCTGTCCAAATTGTATTAAAAGTTCAGTTGCAAGAAATAGATTTGAGGAAACGTTGCATAAAAGATATTCTATCTATCCATGCCTCTAAATATTTGAAATTCGATCGTTGGATTAAGCAAGGCAATCAGAGAGCCTGATACCCCCACCCTTCTGGATTGTGTTTGCTAACCTGCCCTTCAGTGAGCTCACCACTGGTCAGCAAGGAGGACAATAAAGGAAACAGCAGTCGTGAGGTAGGATATCATGTCCACATGGAAATACTATTGTTGACATTGACCTACTCACCATCTAGCACCTTCCTCTTTGACGATCTAAAGGATAATTAGCCTTCAAGTCTTCAGAGAAAGAAGCGCGCTTCTGCTGAGATAATACGAACACTTACAGATTGTGCTCATTTTGTAACTAACTCTCTTAAATTCTTTACTTCGAGCAAATTTCTGTCCACCTTCACCAAACGTGGCAGCTTGCTGATTGGTGTCCTGAATTTACTCCAGCTTTCTTTTCTTATCCTGATTTTCTAAGCACCTTGGTTTCCTCATCTATTTTTATTTTATTTGCAGTTTTTGTCAGCAGCCCCAAATGCTCTTCTGAATGAGGCAAATTATAAAAATAAATTATCCCACTTATATATAGAATCTAAAAAAGTGGATCTCATAGAAACAGAGTAGAAAGGTGGTTACCAGGGGCTGTGGGGAGAGGGAGAGGTGTTTCTCAAAGGCTGCAAAGTCTCAGACTGGAGGAATATGTTTTAGTGACCTGTTGCACTGCGTAGTGACCAGAGTTAATAATAATGTGTATTTCAAAACTGCTTTTAAGAAAGATTTTTAATGTTTCATCACACACACACAAAAGGTAAGTTGGTGAGGTGATAGATAACGTTAATTAGCTTGATTTAATCTTTCTGCAATGTATACAAACATCAAAACATTACTTGATTTAATCTTTATACAATGTATACATAGATCAAACCATTACACTGTACCCCATAGCTGTAGACAATTACTATTTGTCAATTAAAAAAATAAATTAATAAAGTATGAATAATGTGAACAATATCATCATCTCCATTCCTCACATTAGAAAGCAAGCATTAGGCTGAAGAACTTTTTCAAGATTCAACAGATAAATTAAATTATAAAATGGGGCCCTAACTTGTTAACTACAAAGTTCATGTTCCCTTGTTTATGTATCTACATACATATGACTATCTGGTATGTTAGCACACATAACTGAAATCTAAAGATGATATTTTTAAATATCATGTAACTTTTTAGTTTCCATCTACAACATTAAGACTTTTTACCAGATTTGTCAAGATATGTTATATCAGACTGATTTGGCCTCTGCTTTCCTCCCTCTTCTTCTCATTTCTGTGATGGAGATGCCAACATGTAATAGAGGGATCCAAAGCGGATGCCAGAAGAGAGAGAACAATTAGAGGATGCAGAGAATATGTCCAGTGAGACATTTGCTTGTCAATGTCTCCCTGGTGGTATTAGGTGGGAGAATGTTCCATCTGAACTGATTAAAATAATGAAACATAGCCTGGTTTTAGAGGAACTTTGTTTTATGATCTTTGAAACAATGCAGATACTCCATTGGGACTGAAAGTTATAATCTAGTAGCAGGCCTAATGGGGCCTAATTTTATTGAGTAGAGAGAAGTGATTTGTAATGAGTGTACCAGTTATTTGTAAATTGGCATGTCTAAAATGCTTGAGGACCTCTATACCAGCCCTTTAATATTTTGAAGCTGTTGTCACAGAAATTGCATTTGTACTTATAATTTGCACTTTCTCCAAAGAAAGTTCTGTGGAAGAAAGTTCTACCTACTCTGACATGATTACAAATGCTGGTTTTTTTGATGACATAATCAGATTTTTAAATATTATCATTACTTGATTTCCCTGTAAGGAAAGTTAGAAGAGAGGTAAACTAGTATATCCAAGTTATGGCAGAGTCTACAGGAGAAGCAAAAGTTGGTCTTAACCACCAAGCTTCTATAAGGGAAGTTCTTCCCCTAATTCATTCGGATTCTACAAAAGGTGGTGATTCTACAAAAGGCATTCTATGTCAATCCCTAAGAAAGATTCCACTAATACTCCAAATCATAGAAAAGTTTGCTGAGGCTCTTGGTTACAAGTGACAGAACCCAACTAAAACCAATTCAGAAAAAATGTTGGGGGAGTACTTCTTGGCTCAACTAAGGAAATCACAGGGAGGCAAATGTGAAGTTGACCTCCAGACCGTTGGGACAGTAAATGAAAGAATATAATCTCTCTCATACCGTCTCTTTCTCTCTCATTATCTCGTTCATTCCCTTCATTTATACATATCTTTAGGATGATGAAAACAAGAGGTAGCCATTAATGTTTCACATTTCCACTTTCTGCTTGCTTGGGAATTAGCTCCCATTTCAGTTAGCTATAAAGCCTGAAGAAATTCATATAGCTTAGAAGAGACTTAGGAAATACATCATCCAAATGTCATATGGGGACCTTGTTTGGATCTTGATTTAACAAAACAACAGTAAAACAAATTGAGACAGGGAAATTTGAAACTGACAAAAATTATTTAGTGGCAATAAGAAATTATTATTAATTTTTAGGCATAATAATGGGATTGCTATATGTTTTTAAAAGTCTTTAGCTTTTAAAGATATGTACTGAAATATTTATATATGTATATGGTCTCTGGGAAGTTGCTTCTAAGTAATCCAGTATTGAGCTAGAAAGGTAGTAAGTAGGTAAATAGATGAAACCAGAATGCCCATGAATTAAACTTGTCGAAGCTAGGTGATGGGTGAATGGTGATTCATTGCATTACTCTCTCAACTTTTGTGTATGTTTAAAATTTTCCAAATGAAAATCTTTTTTAAAAGGATTTCAAAAATTAGAATCTAGACCAAAGGCAGTCCTAGAATTCCATGAGTGTCTCTACCTTCAGATTGTTTTCCAGTTAGGGAGATCATCCCTTTAGATATGCCTGTTCCAATGATCCTAAAAGGTCTAGATAGCCCTGAGCGAGTAGGCATCAAAACAATTTCTCCTCTGAAATAAACTCAGCCATTCCACCCAGCAACATGGCCAACCGTAACCACAAGGAATGGGGACCACAGGGAGAAGTTGGAGTAACGATGAGCTTACCACATTGATCATTCCACCAAAGTGAGTACACATTTACCAGGAAGGTGACTTTACTGCTATTTGCAAGAATGTTAGGCTTGCCGTGGGGTATTCAGTGGAAGGCTCCCAGGAAAAGACAGTGAGATGTGACCCTTTTCTTTGGACCCTTGCAATCGGCAGAGCACTCATCAGTGTTTGGAAAGCATACTGCAAGAGTGGGAATTACTGTTTTCAAGGATTTGCATTGCTTATTTTTGCATACATGAATATAATTAACATAGAACAATAGTTCAGATGCAGATATTAAAGTTACAATAGGGACTTGATATTTCTCTTTAAGTCTTCAGTTTCTGTGTGGCAAAATAAACAGGTAGAGAGCTCTTAATTTGTCATTACTAAATTTCATATACCTAGCACTTTAGCAAGCTCTAACTGCATAAGCCTGTCTAGAACTTGTCAATTCAACCCCAAGTCTCTATCATCTGTTTAAGAAAACAGTGAACTGAGAAAGTGAGTCTGTATTATAGGATCGATGGTTTACAGCCTTAAGTGAACCATTCTGACTCAGATTTCAAATCTGAAACTCACATACTTACTAGTAAAGCCCTTGACAGGATAAATATTCCAAATGTGTAACAAGAGTGGGCAAAAACCACACAAAAACATCAACAATAGGTATAAGATTTTGCAATGCCATCTGGTGGATGTTACTAAGCCATATCCATGTTCACATTTCCTTCCTTCCTGCTTCAGTCTCTTTGTCTTAAATGCTTGGGTTTCTAAAAGGAGAAACTGTTTGCTGTAAATTCTGACTTTGCGGTTGGGGGTTGGAAGACAAACTTTCTCATAAAAGGCAGAGTGTTAGGAAAAAAAAGCAAACCTAAATTAACTTGATCCGTGGAGGGTAGCCTTCCCTTCCCTGGGTTAACTCTAATTGGAACTCCTCGTGGAATTCACTAATGATTTCCTTATGATGTGATTAATAATAGGAGGATGCTGTGGAAATACGTCCAGTACCAGAATGTCCCAAGGAACACCTGGGCAACAGAATATTGGTCAAGTTGCTGACCTTGAAGTAAGTATCAACAAACACACTACCACTACTTTGAGATGTATCTTGCCTTTTACATACAGATGTTGTCTTTATTGTCAGAGCTTAAATCAGAAAGGAGCTCCCAAAATACTTTTATTTTATTTTATTTTATTTTATTTTATTTTATTTTTTGACACGGAGTCTCGCCCTGTCGCCCAGGCTGGAGTGCAGTGGCGCCATCTCGGCTCACTGCAAGCTCCGCCTCCCAGGTTCATGCCATTCTCCTGCCTCAGCCTCCCGGGTAGCTGGGACTACAGGCGCCCCCCACCACGCCTGGCTAATTTTTTGTATTTTTGGTAGAGACAGGATTTCACCGTGTTAGCCAGGATGGTGTCGATCTCCTGACCTCGTGATCTGCCCGCATCGGCCTCCCAACGTGCTGGGATTACAGGCGTGAGCCACCGCTCCCGGCCCAAAATACTTTTAACAGTGGGCAGCTGTGGAGTAGTAGAAAGGGCACCATTTGAGTCTATTCCTGGATTTTTTTTCTATCAACCTTTTGGCAGTCATTATTCCACAATAGAGAAGGCAAACACAAATGTCTACTAAAGTAGGCATGTATGGTAATTGAGTGAAATGACCTACATTAAGAAAAATAACACTTAAATCAGTGGTGTGCTGGAGGTGACTGTACTAACTCATGAGAGCTGACAGTGCACATCTCTTCCTAACCCTGTGTTCAGTGAAGTCACATTGGTAATTTTAATTTGGCCATGGTGAAAGTGTTTACAATGTAGAAATCAGTCAATGCTACACATTTGCACCACCCTCAGCACCCAGAGATTATTTGTTAAACATTTGCCAGTATGCCACTGTTGAAACACAATGATAAATGCAACTGAAACTCAGTCTTAGTGCCAGGGGACAATAGGGAGTGGTGGGGACTGTAGTAAACCATGTTAACGGGGCACTCACTACTGGCAACAAACTCTTGCCATCCAAATAAACAGGCCCATTTTTGTCAACTGTCTTTTCTATTTTTTCAAGAGAAGCTGAAAACCCAGATTTTTCTGCATAATATGCCGACTCCCTAAAGATTTTCTCATTCCCTTTAGAAACACCATATAATTAAAACACGACTACAGTCTGGTTTCATCTTGTAGGCCAATTATTTGCCACATCTACTTTAAAGCAGTTGCATCCAAACATTTCAATTGTATACTTTGATAGTTAAAAAAAAATCCTCTATAGACATGTATTAATTTTGTACTTTCATATTAACATATTATCTACATTATAAAACATATAACTGAGAAATTTTAAAGAGTGAACTTGATACATCTGAATCAATTCTAGTATTTTCTTCTTGCACTGCAATAGATTGTCTTGTGTACCCCCGGAGTGCCTCCATGCCTCTCTTCCTCTCTGCAAACTGCTATTTTCAAGAGTTAGTTCTTCCTCTTTGAATCCACAGATGAAAACTAAAAAGTTGTACATATATAACTAAGCAAAACTACAGAAGCGCAACATTTATTTATATGCTATTAGACAGGTCATCCATCTCTCAAAGTCACTTCATGGGTCCCTCCAGCAGCTCTGGTTTGCAGTGAGAAGGCATCTGGATTCTGGATGTAAGGCTGGGTTTCAACCCTGGGAACTTCCCTGGGATCTTGAGTTCTTCCCTATAAATGAAGTTGATAGACCTTATGGTCTCAAGGTTCCTACCTACCACAAACTTCTAAGATTGTAACGCATAGCCTCTGCCAGCTGCTTCTGCCTCAGAATACAAGCCAGCAAGTCTGCTCGCACAACTATGGATGGTCTCTTGATGCTATAGTCTCCTCCCGCTGGCCAGTTCTACCAGAGGGGCTTCAGGGCCTTTTGTACGGAGAAATGAGCAGCCCATAAACCAGCCGAGTATCAAGTAGTGGGCACAGAAAAGCAAGCTGTAGCCCTTGCAAACCAACCTGGAAGTGGGAGCTTCCTCGTTGTCTGGTCAGCAGGAGGACTGACTGGAAGTGGCTGTTCCCCTCTGCATTGTTTAGGAAGCCTTCGCTATTGTCTGAGGGACCCACCTGCCCCCACAGGATGCATCATCAGGCTACTTTTAGATGCAGTGACTATGTCATTTGAGATGGCAGGAATTCTCTATGGTGCTCATCACCAAGCGTTCTAGACCTCTCCAGTGAATAACAGGCAGCTGTTCTCACAGGTGGGAAAACACAGCCACTAAGAGAGATATGTGTGATTTTAAAAAAATTTTTAATGGAGGCCAACTGCAGTGACTCACACCTGTAATCCCAACACTTTGGGAGGCCAAAGTGGGATGATCGCTTGAGGCCAGGAGTTTGAGACCAGCCTGGGCAATATAGCGAGACCCCCCCTCTACCAAAAATTAATAGATGTGTTAATTTTTAGTCCTAGATACATTGGGAGGCTGAGGTGGGAGGATCGCTTGAGGCCAGGAGTTCAAGGCTGCAGTGAGCTATGATCATGCCACTGTATTCCAGCCTGAGTGACAGAGTAAGACCCTATCTCTAAAATTAAAAAAAAGAGGAGTCACTTGAATATCTCTTAATGAAAATTGTCAAGTACAGTTTCTAGTGATGTCCCCACAACTGCCAAAGAAGAAATTAAGTCAAATTGACATATTTGCCAAGTGCTCTTGGCCTGCTCATGTGTTTTAAATAGTATCCATACTAAAAAAGAGAAGAGATGGACCAAAAAGACAGCCCTAGGAATAACGACTTAGAGTAAACTAGATGAAAGAAAGAAACAAATTCTTATAGGTAAGCCTAGAATGTGACAGTATGAATAGTAAAAATATAAGGGTAATATTAATGGCAAATGTTTTCCCATTTACATTGATATGTAGGATTCTATTCATAATACTACATGTTTTAGCAGCTGAGGAATTTGTTTAAAGTTGTGGACATCTATAACTGTCTCTGTATTGCTTTTCAGAAATATAGAAACCCTCAAAGATACAGAAAGAATTGGCTCCTGCCAATTCTTCAAGTGTTTGTAACAGAAAAAAAAAAAAAAAAGAATGAAAATAAAGTATTCTTCTGTTTTGTATTTTAAGTGGAGAAATACTTTAAGATTTAACACCATCTTATGAAAAGTAATCTCAGCTCTTAGGAGTCTTCTTGATGGTGAAACTTTAACGTGCAGAAAATTTACCCAGGGAGTTTATTTTAAATGTGGATTTTGGAGGACCTCCCATAGCAGTCTCCTTCAAGAGATTCTGGTTGAGTAGGTCTCAGGTGGGATCAAGAAACCTGCATGCTGGCAAACTTCTTTTGCTTCAAAATTCTAGTTTCTGAGGACTACACTTGAAGAACAGACACTCACAGAAAAAGCCCAGGTTCTGTGATCAGAGATGGCTGGGCACAAAACCTGACCGTGCCGATTCCTAACTTTGAGGACTTTGGCAAGTTCCTTAATCCCTGGGAACCTTGGTGTCCTGGTGTATTAAATGCAGATAATATCTGCATTACACTGTAGTTGGGTAAAGAGGCTGATGTGTGGAAAGCACTTATTACAGCACAATTTTAAGTCTTTAATAAATGTTAATTCTCTTTTTCTTTCTCTGAACCACAGAGGACTTATCACTCAGTACCAACCTAAGTATATCACAGCAATATTCAGGCCCTTTGTGTAGTAGGGAGTACACAATTAACTATAGGTTGACCATGCCAGGCAGCAGCTGGTGAGCCTAGGCACAGGAAAGCCCCCAATTGGCCTAGTGCAGTGGCTCACACCTTTAATCCCAGTACTTTGGGAGGCTGAGGCAGGTGAGTCACCTGAGGTCAGGAGTTCGAGACCAGCCTGGACAACATGTGAGACCCCATCTCTACTAAAAATACAAAAATTAGCCGGGCGTGGTGGCGCATGCCTGTCGTCCCAGCTACTGGGGAGGCTGAGGCAGAAGAATTGCTTGAACCCGGGAGGCGGAGGTTGCAGTGAGCCGAGATCATGCCATTGCCCTCTACCCTGGGCAACAAGAGCAAAACTCTGTCTCAAAAAAAAAAAAAAAAAGAAAGCCCCCAATTAATGTGCAATTACCTAATAATAGAATAATCATAGAAGTCCTCAACACTGGGCTTTTGGGTGGTAAAATGTACATATCGTAAAATCTAACGCCTTTTTTTTTTTTTAATTTGAGATGGAGTCTCACTCTATTGCCCAGGCTGGAGTGCAATGGCACAATCTCGGCTCACTGCAACCTCCACCTCCCAGGTTCAAGTGAGTCTGCTGCCTCAGCCTCCTGAGTAGCTGGGATTACAGGCACTTGCCACCTTGCTTGGCTAATTTTTGTATGTTAGTAGAGACGGGGTTTCACCATGTTGGCCAGGCTGGTCTTGAACTCCTGACCTCATGATCTGCCTGCCTTGGCCTCCCAAAGTGCTGGGATTACAGGTGTGAGCCACCACACCTGGCCAAAATCTACCATCTTAACCATTTTTAAGGTACAGTTCAGTGGTGAGTACATTCACATTGTTCTGCAAACATCACCACCATCCATCTCCAGGAATTTTTCTCTTCCCAAACTGAAACTGTACCCATTAAACAATAACTCCTTATCTTCCCTACTCCCCAGCCCCTGGCAACTACCATTCTACTTTCTGCCTCTATGAGTTTTACTACTCTTGGTGCCTCATATAAGGGGAATCATAAAGTAACTGTTTTTTTGTGACTGGCTTCTTTTACTTATCATAATGTCCTCACATTCATCTATATTGTAGCATGTATCAGTAGCTCCTTCTTTTCTATGGCTAAATAATATTCCATTGTATGTGTGTAGCACATTTTGTTTTGGCCTCATATATGCATCTGTTCATGGACACATGGGTTTCTTCTACCTTTTGGCTATTGTGAAAAGCACTGTTACTCTGCATTGTTGTTAAGATACATTCACACACATCATCATACAGGATCCTCACAGCAGCCTGGAAAATGGAAAGGCAAGCATCCTTTCCTTATTTTGCAGAAAAATAAATGGAATTTGGAAAGGTAAGTAACCTGATTAGGATCGCAGAATTAGCAGGTGGTAGAAGAGTAACAGAGTCCAGGTCTCTGCCTGGGTGTCCTGTGAGTCTGCCATGATTCCAAATTGCCTCATTTCCAAAGGTGCCATTTGAGCAAATAACCCTTTCGTCTGTGCTCATACTCTGTCCAAATGTTATTCTAAAAAGTCCTTATTTGAGACAAAGCTGTCCATTGGTGAAGACATTCTCTCGCATGTACCTGGAGACAAAACATGGCTTTTTGACATGACGTCTGAGGTCATGGTGGACTGGGGCTCTCTGCAGGTAATCCAAGGCTATGGGACGTGAAGCTGAGAAACTTGGAAGACATTCGTCAGTGTTCCGTGTGCACCTGTGATGTCCACCAGGATACTAAAGGCGGATAATGTACCAGGATTGTGCTTTGGGATTCACCATTTCAAGGGGAATTGGCAATTAGGGCCAATATGAGGCTCCTCTTTCTAGTTCTCCTGGGGTCCAGGCACCTCAGTGTTTATCTGCTGTGCTCAATCCCCTCCCTGACCTCAACTCAGCAACTCCCCAGTAATGGAGGTAGGAAGGGCCAGACATTCATCCCCATCGAAACCCAGCCTTCTTCTGACTGTCCCACTACAACTCTGAGGAAAAGCGATTGAACTTTTCTTTTGCTGCTATCTGAAATCCCCATTCCTTAGAATTGAATAAAATATCCTTTAATTTCTTTTTATTTCAGTGGCTTTAGGGTACAAGTGATTTTTGGTTACACGGATGAATTGTATAGTGGTGAAGTTTGAGATTTTAGTGCACCCATCACCCAAGTAGTGTACATTGTACCCAGTATGTAGTTTTTTATCCCTCATCCCCCTCTACTATCCACCTTCTGAGTCTCCAAGGTCCATTATACCACTCTGTTTGCCTTGGCGTACTCGTAGCTTAGCTCCCACTAACACACGGCATTTGGTTTTCCCTTCCTGAGTTACTTCACTTAGAATAATGGCCTCCAGCTCCATCCAAGTTCCTGCAAAAGACATTATTTCATTCCTTTCTATGACTGAGTAGTATTCCACAGTGTATATATGCCACATTTTCTTTATCCACTCATTAGTTGATGGGCAATTAGGTTGGTTCCATATCTTTACACTTGTGAAACAGATACTATCCTAGCAATAAAATGTGAAATGTGAACAAGTCCATTACCTCAGACAGGAAGTCTACCCTCTGAAAACACAGTAGTTACAACGATAAGAAGATGAATCAGACTAAGGGTCCATTCAGCCCACTCTCTCTTGCAGCGCTGCCAAGAAGCAATTTTGGGAGACATCCCAAAAATATCCACCACGCTTTTGTAATGTCCACCATGATCTCAAATGATTAGGAATTTTTCACAAACCTCCCATATTTTCCATTAATATCCAAGTGTGATTCTCATATACTTGGAGTTTTCCAAATAGTTCTGGAAACTGCTCACATTTTAACCAGTTTATATAGCCAAGCATTTGTCAGAAAATTCAAAATTATGTAAGTTAAAGCCACATAGATTTTCTTCTCTTTCTATGATAGGTTTGAGATTGAAATTGAGCCTCTGTTTGCCAGCATTGCCCTCTACGATGTTAAAGAAAGGAAAAAGGTAAGAAAGCAAAGGAAAATCCATCCCTAAGGCACATATAATGTTTATGATTCTTTGGGTGTATGTTCTTAAATCTTCTTTGCTGCAAGAAGCTATCAGATTTGAAAGCAAATGATCTTTGATGGGTCCAGTTCTGTTGCCTTTGCAATTTTTCAAGCAGTGGTCTGAGAACATAATTTATGATCTTTGAAGAATTTTTGAGGGAAAGGCTACTGGAGGTGCTGGCCTGGTTGGAATAGAGAAAGAATGAAATAGTCAGTACATGGGGTTATGTATAGAACAAACCCATTTAAATACATTTTTAACGAGCTTGGATGTGCATGTAAAGCTTCCTCAGTTTGAGAGTTCTTTGCACTGTGAAATTGGCTTATCATGGCTGAAGGGCATCTTACATGGTAGAGGTCTCAATTTGTCACAGAGTTCAGACCTCACCAACTGTAGTATGCTTTTAATGAAAACAGTGACCAAGACCTCTCATGTGTTTTTAATGTTTAGTCATTTTGTGACTCCTGGAAGAGGACAGCAATAGCAAATCCAGAGTAGGATGGGCACTTCTGCCCTTCTTTACCCATAATCATTCTGTATTTAAGGAAACAGGTATCTCCTGCATAAATACTAATAATAACTGAGATTTGTGTTAGTTAGGATAGGTTAACTGCTAAAACAAGCAGAACCCCAAACTCAGTGGTTTAAAGCAGTAGTTCTCAAACTTGAGCATGCATCAGAATCCTCTGGCAGACTTGTTAAAACAGATTGCTGGGCCCCACCCACAGAGTTTCTGATTCAGTAAGTCCAGGTTGGACCTGAGAATCTGCATTTCTTACAGTCCCCTGGTGATGCTGAAGCTACTGGTCAGGGGACCACATTTTGAAAACCACTGGCTTATAAGCAAGAAGTTGCTGTCTTTGTTTCTTTAACCTTCCAGGGCAGGAGGAGGGAGCCCTCTGTTCCATGCAGCCATTCAGAAATGCAGGCTGGCAGTGGCTCCTCCATCTTCAGTATGTGCCCTCCCCAAATCACTCTTGTCACTGCCATTGCTGCCCCTGAAGAAGAGAAAAGAAGGATGGAGGAGGCCTGGAAGTTTGACACATTGCTTCTGCTCACAATTCATTGGAGAGAATTCAGTCACATGATCACCCCTCATTGCAAAGGAGGCTGGTAAATGTAGTCTCTGCCTGGGCAGCCGCTCCCCACTAAAACTCTCTTGGTGATGAAGGGGAGAACCCAACCATATAGTGGCTCTTAAGTAATATGACATTAAGAGAGCTAGGAGCACTGCTCACATCGTGTTCTTGCTCAGAATCTTCACTAACATTCACTGCCTACAACGTTAAGAACAAACTCTTCAGCTTGCATGCCAGGCTTTCTTCATCATGGCGTTCCTCTGCCTTCTCTCTGACCATAGTCTATGCAGAGTCAAGCTGGACCACTGTCTGTTAACTAAGCTTCCCCCAAGCGTTCAAGCCTCTGAGATATTTATCTGTGCTGTACTCTCTCCCTGGTGCATCGTCACCCCCCACCACTGCCTATCAGAATCTTCTAAGGCCCATCCATCTCCAGTGCTGCTTCCCTGAAAAGTTGTCCTTGTCACCCAACTGCAAATGTCCTGTCTCTCTCTGGAACTTCCACAATGCTTCTTTGTGTGCATGTGGTGACTTGTAGTTTGCTTTTACTGTAGTTAGTTATATGTTTGCATTTTCTCTCACTTTTTTTTTTTTTTTTTTTTTTTGAGTCAGGGTCTCACTCTGTTGCCCAGGCTGGCATGTAGTGGGGCCATCTCGGCTTACTGCAACCTCTGCCTCCCAGGTTCAAGCGACCCTTCCACCTCAGCCTCTGAAGTAGCTGGGACCACAGGCATGTGCCACCATGCTGGCTAGTTTTTGTATTTTTTATAGAGGCAGGATTTCACCATGTTGTTCAGGCCAGTCTTGAATTCATGAGCTCAAGCAATACGCCCGCCTTGGTTTCCCAAAGTGCTGGGATTACAGGTGTGAACCACCACACCTGGTCCTTCCTTCATTCTTAATTGTGAACTAATTGAGGGCAGAGGTCCTGCTCTTCTGTGGTGAAGTTAACTAGCACATCAGTGATACTCAGGAAAAACTGGTGGGTTAATAAACATTTAAATGTTTCAAGGAACATCTCTCAAATGGCTCCAAAATGCCTAGATATTGTGACAAAACATTCATCAGATTTATCCAGCAGCCACTTTCCTAAACCACGTCTATGATTATTACACTTACTCCTTCGGCAAAATTTCTCTGTGGTGTTTTTACTCCTTTTAACGTGTTTAAACCATGAATACAACAGATCTAATTTGTATTTCACTTTGCTGCTCATTTACAGATCTCAGAAAATTTTCACTGTGACCTGAACTCTGACCAGTTCAAAGGATTTCTGCGAGCTCACACACCTTCGGTGGCCGCATCAAGTCAGGCGAGATCTGCAGTCTTCTCCGTCACCTACCCGTCCTCAGACATCTACCTGGTAGTCAAGGTAGTTCAGCACGATCTGATTTGCCCAATCTGATGTTTTCATTGCTGCGTTGTTCTCAGCACATGTTTGGGGTGCACGAAACCTCAGAATGTGTCCACATATCCTCTGAGATTCGCTTTGTTTCCTCCTCAATTTACCCCTTTTCCCTTCCAAGTCAACTGTTTCAGATACTGGAAAGACTAGGTTTTGGAGTCATACTGACCTAGGTTTGAGTCCTGGCTTTACAACCTAGTAATTAAATGGCATTGGCAATTTCCTGGTCTTTCAGGGACAGATCTGAGTTTCCTCACCTGTGAAGTGACCTCAGTGGATAGTCATGACTACAGAATAAAGCTTGGCACATCTTGGGCACCCTTCTCCTAACTAAGGAGAGTTCCCTCGGTGACTTGGTGCAGAGAAGCTGCTGTGGAGAAAGGAACAAAATCTCTGGGCTAGAGTTTCCTAACAATGTTCATGTTGCGCTGGAGATGCATAGTTAAGTGTTCCCAAGTCTAGGCTCTTACAATTTGAAGTGTGGGCTGTGGTTTTCAAGTTTCACCCTCCCCTTTTTTTTTTTTTTTTCTTCTTACCATGTCACAGACTGTCTCTAATGAGAGTTGAAATCTATGAGGCAATTGTAAGTAGAAGAGCCTTTCATTCTAGACTATACTGTTTGCTGTTATAAGAAAACCAGATCCTTTCTTGTACACCAAAATGACTGGTTAGAAGTTAAAAAGCATCAGGTATTTTACCTACCTTAGGCCAGATAATTGGTCTTATTGACTCTTTTTTTTTTTTTTTTTTTGTGAGCGGAGTTTCACTCTTGTCACCCAGGCTGGAGTGCAGTGTCACCACGTCGGCTCACTGCAACCTCCACCTCCTGGGTTCAAACGATTCTCCTGCCTCAGCCTCCCGAGTAGCTGGGATTACAGGCGCCCACCACCCCATACCAGGCTAACTTTTGTATTTTTAGTAGAGACGGGATTTCACCATGTTGGCCAGGCTGATCTCGAACTCTTGACCTCAGGTGATTCGCCCGCATTTGGCCTCCCAAAGTGTTGGGATTACAGGTGTGAGCCACTGCGCCTGGCTGTAAAAACATTGTAAAAACAAAACAACAAATTCAGGTGTCTGATTTCATGTACACCCAGCCTCCTACGTTTGGAACATTGTCTCGTTAGTACAGTGTTTTATGTCTGTAGTCTCAGTGATTGCCCCATGATCTCATGGATTCCAAATAATTCAGGTAGCTTGGAGGTCACTTAACAGATGGCAAATGTCTTTTCATTCTAGCTTCTTTAACACCATATAACAAAGATTATGAGAGGTTACTGTAGCTTGAGGGAACATATTTAAGCTTATAGAAAGTATAGTTAAAATTATATTGCTGAAAAGACAGTTCTATTGTTGTCAAACTTTAATGTGTCTCTTTTTCATTGCAATATTACTTAGACATACAGGAAAATTAAAGCCCACTGTGGTAGCCCTGTAGGTAAGTTCACAATTCTCTGTCAGCCTAGGAAACGGAAGAAGCCAACGCTAGTTCTGTAGAGCCAAATTTTATCTCAAACTCTACTTCCCAGTGGATGACTTTCTCTTGATTAATCCATCATATTCTGCCAAGTAACAGTGGTTACCCATGGGTTACTATCACTTACTACATATGTTCCAAAATTTTCAAACGTATAAATGTGTTCATTTGGCATAACAGACATACTAAAGTGTTTGGATAGATTGAAGAAACTGAAATCTACTCAACAAGTCAGCCCCTGGATGGCTGTCTCTTTGCTTTTCTTTATCGTAATGCCATCATTGTTGCTTCTTTCCCTTTAAATATATAGTAAATGGTGTTAAACTATTTAGCACATTCAGGCGGACATTATTTGATAAGAGGGGCTTCTTTCTTTTTTTGTTTATATTCCCAGGCTGAACATTAGGGTCTTTGCTGTATTTTAGGCAGCGTCATCTCGTTCAGGCGTTGCGTATAATATGACTTTAATGGATTATTTCTGCTTAAAGGTTTAATTCAAGATTTTGTGAAATTTTTTTTAAAAAAGGGTTTGTTTTACAATCAAGGAAAGAAGAGTGAAAATGGGAGTGAATTGGAAACTTTTCAAAAGTTGTTTAAAAATAGGTATGCCGTGCCCAATTTAAATATTTAATAAGTTGCCATGTGCCTGTCCTTATGTGAGAGCCACATAGTTGGAGAAAACACAAAGCAGAGAGCCTAGCACCTTAGAAGTCTTTCAAATGGTAAATTTCCCATCTCAAAGAGTTTACAACCCAGTTAAAAAACGACTTGGCATTCGAAGAAATGGGTTCAAATTCCTATTTTGCTACATTTGCTGTAGCAAACTCAGCAAGTCTGGTCTCTCAGTCTAGTTGGACAGTGATCCCTGTGCCTGAGTGGTTTTGAAGAAAATTGAAATAATGTATGTAAAAACACCTACCCTGTTCCTGACATACCATAATTAGGTAAACAATAAATGGCTATTAAATATGAAAAAAAAATAGGTATGCCAAGTGTTAATGCTACCTCTTCTGAATAGAGCAGAAAGTAGTCTCTTCCCTTAAGAAAAGTTTTAGGTTAATCTGATAGGCTTCTTTGTCCTACTTTCCATGGTTATGAGGAGTCATGCATTTCATTACACACCTTTGCATAAATCATGAAGGACCAAACAATAGGTTTTCATGTCAGCCTGCAGCTCCTTCTCATGAAGTACCTGGAGTTCTCCTGGCCCACTGCAGCCAGGGCAGTAGTATCTGCTGGTCTGGTCAAATCTGACTTCTCCTGCTTCCTGTATCTTCCATGATACACACTACTAGTGCATGAAGCTGTGGCCTTCCCCTTCCTTGCTTCAGGGTCCTAATTAAGAAGTTCTTAATCTCTGTTCAGAATTTATTCTAAAGACCACATTTTTAATCCATTCACTTCATGGAAAAATTAGCTTCCTTCCAATTTGTTCTACAAGCTCCTGACTATGAGCTTCAGGAGAACAGGGGCAGTGTTTATCGCCACCTTATCTCCCCAGCTGCTACCATATAGAAGGTACTCAATAATGAGTAAATGATTACTGATTACCAGGAATACTGGTCAGTTTCTAGCTCAAGTGTTATGTGCCTGTGTTTTCAGTGTGGTGCATCTCTCAGTGGGATTCGCCTTCTCTTCATGCTGTGGCAATGGGAGGGGGTTTTGAATTTCTTTTATGAGAAGAGAGACTTCCTGCTTGGAGTCCTCCCTGAAGCAGATATTCATTGAGTAGCCTCATGCTGCTTCCTTTGAAACCCCATAAATACCCCTTTATCATGGGGATTGTTAAATACTTTGTGCCTAACTCACAGCACCTATTAAGTATGTGTCCCTTTTGGACTATGTTGACCCAAATTCCTTCTTCAAGGATCATCTCAACTGTTAGGACTAAATCCACTGTTTTATTCTTCAACATCTAAGTTAAATTTTCTTTGAGCAGAGAGTTAGGATATTTCAAATTTCTCCTTGTCTTTCTTTTAAATATGGTGCCCAAATTTATGACAACTGGCCAGCCAGTCACTTTACCTGAAGCAAGACAGAAGACACTTCATTCATTCTTATTACCAGCATTCATTCCTATTACCAACCAGTTAGCAAACCGAGAAGCTGCACATCCCAATGCTTTTGAGTTTCTTTCCAAGTCTGTTAAATCCAGAGAATTAGCCCTAATAGGAATTACAAAGGCAACAGTTACGGATAATTTATTCAGTTCAGGCATTCATTTCGTGGAAGGTTTTAGTCCAAAATCCCACTTTCACAGAGACTATATCTCTTTTTTACATTGTAAGCAATAATAAAGAAAATGAGCTTTCCACTTCTTACATATGTCTCCTGGGTTTTGTTTTATAAAATAACTTTTATTGCCTTTTTTATTATATACATAATGCATGTTTATTGTTTAAAATAGAAAATACACATAAGCAATGGGAAGAAAATAAAAATCACACATAATCCCACCATACAAAGATAACTACTATTAACACTTGCTGCATTTGCTGTGTATCTACTGTCACCCTTTTAATATGCCTTTATAATTTTTAAATAAAATTTAAAAATTCTTTAAAAATTTAAAAATTCGTATGCTATTCTTTATATAAACTTTTTAATCAAAAAACATGTATCACAGATATCCTCCTATGTCATCAAATATTGTCATAAAATGTAATTTTGATGGTTGCATAGATTCCTTTATATGGATGTAATTTATGTGCCTTATTTTAATATTATTTTTATTGGTAGATTGAAAAAGTCCTGCAGCAGGGAGAGATTGGAGACTGTGCAGAGCCCTACCTGGTTATCAAAGAAAGTGATGGTGGAAAGGTATGGTAATTTGAGTATTGTTAAATGGAGACATCTTAGAAGAAGCTGATATTTTCAGAAGTGTTACACAAAATAGTTAATGGGCTTTAGTCCCTAATGTGTCCCTATATAAGACACTATTACAATGTAATTCAATAAAAGAGGAAAAGGAAACTGGTCACTGACTTTTTTTTTTTTTTTTTTTTTTTTTTTGAGGCAGTGTCTTCCTTTATCTCTCAGGCTGGAGTGCTATAGTGCAATCACGGCTCCCTACAACCTTGAATTCCTGGGCTCCAGTGATCCTCCCCCTTCAGCCTCTTGAGCAACTGGTACTACAGGCGCATGCCACCATGCTTGGCTAGTTTTTTATTTTTTGTAGATATGGGGTCTCACTGTGTGGCCCAGGCTGGTCTCATACTTCTGGCCTCAAGTGATTGTCCTGCCTCAGCCTCCCAAAGTGTTGGGATTACAGGTGTGAGTCACCATGCCCAGCCTAATGATGATTTTTTTAGAGAAATAAATCCTTGAATTTTCTAATGTTGGCATATATCAAGGTCTGATCATATAATTTGTTTGGGGTAAGGCCACCCCCTGTTGTCTTCATTCTGAGGCTCTGACTCGGCTGGTTGGGAGGCCCACGGAGACCCCAAAACTAAACAGTGCCAGAGCTCTCCTGGCCTTCCTCCACAGCACGGGCCACTGCCCTTTCAGGTATGCAAATAACTGGGAATTGGCTGTCACTACCATGCGTTATATATTCATTAGCACAGCATAGGTGTTGAGCCTATGGAAAGGATATCTTTTCTTAGCAGCAATTGCAAAGATTCCCAGTGTGATTTTTAAAACATGGCCTTGGCTGGGCATGGTGGCTCACACCTGTAATCCTAGCACTTTGGGAGGCCAAGGCACACAGATGATGAGGTCAGAAGATTGAGACCATCCTGGCTAACATGGTGAAACCCCGTCTCTATTAAAACTACAAAAAATTAGCCGGGCATGGTGGCACACGCCTGTATTCCCAGCTACTCAGGAGGCTGAGGCAGGATAATCCCTTGAACCCGGGAGGCAGAGGTTGCAGTGAGCCGAGATGGTGCCACTGCACTCCAGCCTGGGCAGCAGAGTAAGACTCCGTATCAAAAAAAAAAAAAAAAAAGGCCTTTCTAGAATAAGACTTACCTTATTAGTATGGTACTCCACAGACTCATAAATGTCAGGTAAGATATATTGAGCTCAAGGCATTTTTTAAAAATCTTTTATTCTGAACTCAGAAAGAACACCGTGGAAGTGTTGTAAACTTCCTAAGGAGTTGTTAGGAAACTGTTTAGAACTTTTTGGAGTTTTCCAAGGCAACTTTTGGAGAAACAGGTTCACTTGGGAGCTTGGTAGATGATAAACTAAACTTGATTTCAAGATTGTCTTATGCAAATCCAAGTCACATAGCCAGCCACCAAAAGAATTGGTAATCTGGTGTAATGAGTCCCTTTTTGTTTTTGTTAGCTAAAAGTGTATTTTACTAATTAAATGTAGCCTTTTTGGAAACTCCTCGTTTTTTAATCTTTATTTCCTTATCAGCTAGACTTCTGGCCCGAGTGCGTCATTTTTCTGCCTATTCACTCTTTTCATTTTTTAGTGGGAAGATATGTATTTACTCTTTTTAATCAGTAGGATTTGGATTTTAGAGATGGCTGTCATATTCAGGTCGGAGGCAGTTGACTTGGTGCTGATGCTTGTTTCAGCTTGTTTCTTTCCATTTGCCTCCAGAGTAAAGAAAAGATTGAAAAACTAAAACTCCAAGCTGAATCCTTCTGCCAGCGTTTGGGGAAATACCGGATGCCCTTTGCCTGGGCACCCATAAGCTTATCGAGCTTCTTCAATGTCTCCACCCTTGAGAGGGAGGTAACTGATGTGGACTCTGTGGTTGGTAAGATTTTCACCTGCAGTGGGAAAGGGAGGGCTCCCCAGTGTGCCACTGCTCAGGTCCACAGCTTACTAGTTGGGGGCTGGGGGCACAGTGAGGTGTGGGGAATGGAGAGGAAGAAGGAGATAAACAGAATGAAACACTATTATGACTGGATTACATATATTTGGACAGTGATCTCCAAAAGAAATCATCATGAACATTGGTAAAGATTAAGTATACTCTTATAGTAAGATTTTCTAGATAGTATGACACTTAAATAAGTTAATTTTTGGTAGCCACCCCCTCTCTAAAGTAAAACTTTAACAAGAAAATGTAGTAACCATCTGTAGTGTGTTAAGCAGAGACACCGTGGTCGATTCCTAAACCCAAAATAAAAAAGCCTCTGTTACAAAGCCTTCAAAAAGCAAAACTCGACAGGGCGTGGTGGCTTACGCCTATATTCTCAGCACTTTGGGAGGCCGAGGTGGGTGGATCACTTGAAGCCAGGAGTTCGAAACCAGCCTGGCCAACATGGTGAAACTGTCTCTACTAAAAATAAGAAAAGTTTGCTGGGTATGGTGGTGCACATCTGTAATCCCAGCTACTTGGGAGGCAGAGGCTTGAACCAGGGAGGTGAGGTTGCAGTGAGCCAAGATCAGGCCTCTGCACTCCAGCCTGGGTGACAGAGCGTGCCTCTGTCTCAAAAAAAAAAAGAAGAAGAAGAAAAGAAAAAAGAAAAAAACTCAAGTTTCCCAGCAAAATTTCTAGTTCTTTAAAGTTTACTTTGCCAAGTGCAATGAAAAAATGGGCATCCAAAGAATATCTATTTACTGTTAGTTTATTTAGCATATTTCTTTTTCATCATCTCACCCTTGATCTGAATCATTCATTCCTACACTGCTTGGGTGTGGAAATTTTCAAAAGGGTTGCAAGTTTTCAAGTGGACCTGCCCACATCACCTGTGGTGGGATTTCTGTTTCCCTAAATGCTTTTGTATCCACCAAATATATAAGTCTGTGTTCACATTTTTTCATGCATTCCTTAAGCTAAGACTTAAGCCACTTCTGAAATGCTACCTTGAGCAGGGAAGTGGAGGAAAGGACATTTTGTGATTGCTGCTGCTATTTTGGAGTTACTGGTACATAATCACCAGTCAGAACTCCTGGGTTATTTCTGGTTCGTCAATAACAAACCTCACTGTTACCACATCCTGATCTTCCTGCCACAGCTTTCTTTAATGTCATCTATGTAGACCCAAGTAACTTATTGATAAGAGTTATGTATACAGCTTAGAGGGCACCACAAGCTAAGTAATTCAGGTATAGGGCATGCTGAGGCCTCAGTCATCTCTAGGTCAAGGATAACCTTACAACAGAGACTGATTCTTAAGGAGCAACCAGAAGATGCAAAGATGTCGTCTATTATATTGAGGCAGGATGGCAAGTTTAGGTGGGTAGAGGCAGCAAGAAATTCTAATTCAGCATCATGGTAAGAATTAAGGATAAGAAGATATTCAAAGACAGGAGTTGGAACTATTCTAGTTCTAAGCGATTTGATTATTTACAACAGAACCCATGAGTTTTTGCAATATAAAAGCAACAAGATCTCCACCCAAATCTCAAAAAGGGATAAGAAACAACTGGGTAAACTATCAGGCTCCCAGCCCAAGTCTGAGTGTGATTTGGGGTTCTAATTCCCATTGGGCAGATCACCCAAGGCAGAAACTCAGTCTTGCTGCCTGGTCCACATAATGAGAGCAGAGGAACGCTGGGATTCAGAATGTCCGCAGGCTGACCCCTGCATGTTTGGGTCACAATCCCAAATGCCTTTGGGGGCATTTGAGTACATGCCTCTCCCAGTGGAATGCAAATATAGAAATAAAAGAAAAGCAAACAGTGGGCTGACTAAATAAAGCTTATCAGGAGACCTTGTTCTGGCTATAGCTCTGGACTCTTGCCGGGTGGCATCTGGTCTACCCTAATTTCCATGTGAGAGGGGCCCATGGCTGCTCCTGGCCTCTCTCCTCTGGTCGGAGGAGGATTAAGAACATCAACAGGAGGACTAAGAAAGGTAGGGGCCAATGGAAGGACATTTTCATTCAAAACAAGGATGGCCATATTCAGTGTTCCTGATCGGTGACTTTAAACATATATACTGTAGAGTTAATAACTGCTGTGTATTTGAACAGAAAGGCATACTTTGGAATGACAATTGTTTTTCTTAAAGGAAGAAGCTCAGTAGGTGAACGGAGGACATTGGCCCAATCTAGAAGGCTTTCTGAAAGAGCCCTCTCCTTAGAGGAAAATGGGGTTGGATCCAACTTCAAAACCTCCACCCTGAGCGTTAGCAGCTTTTTCAAGCAGGTATCTCTTTACATTACAGTGTGTCTGAATTTTTCCCCATACTGGCATGGGCACTGGAACCCACAGGAGGAGGACATGTAGTGATTAAGAGAGCAAATTAGTTAACCTCACTGTCTTAGTTCATTTTCTGCTGCTTATAATAGAGTATCTGAAACTGCGTAATTTAAAAAGAAAAGGAATTTGTTTTTTACAGTTATGAAGGCTGAAAAAATCCAAAGTTGAGGGCCCACACTTGGTGAGGGCTTTCTTGCTGGCGGGGCCTCTCTGCAGAGTCCTGAGGTAGAGTGTGGCGAGCGGCTGAGCATGCTAGTTCAGGTCTCTCTTCCTCTTGTAAAGCCACCAGTTCCCCTCCCATGACACAGATTAATCCATTAATCTGTGAATGGATTAATCCATCGTGAGGGCAGAGTCCTCATGATTCAATCACGTCTTAAAGGCCCCACTTCCCAGCACTGCCACCACGGGGACCAAGCTTCACCATGAGTTTTGAAGGGGACATTCAAACCACAGCATTCATGAAGCCTCAATTTCATTAGCCAGAAAACGGGAGCAATAGTACTTAACTTCATGTGGCTTGTAGGAAGGTCAGGTGACATGAGACCTGTCAAGCTCTTTTTGGAGTGCCTGGAATACAGTAAGTGCTCAATGAATGTCAGCTATTTTAACTGAGAGAAGGATTAGGTTTTGTTCCTCGTGATGCAAACTATCATCCTATTTGAACTATCTTGGCCAATCCATTCATTAAGCTATGACAACAGTCTGGCTGGGACATCTCCTTCCCGGTGGATCTCAGGGTTTCTTGGCCTGGCTATTCATGTGCAAGCTGCCACTTTCACTACTGCTTGCTGTGCACGTTTGCAGGGCTCCCTGCTTGCTCAGAGAATGTGACCGTTCCAGATGGTACTCTTCGTTAGCTCAGTAAACATCAAGACTATTAAAAAGAGTTAAAACTTCCTAGACTTGTCAAATGTATAGAGACAGAAAGTAGAATGATGGTTGCCAGGGTCTAGGGATAGAGGGGATGGGGAATCGCTGGTTAAAGGGTACAGAGTTTCAGATTTTTTTTTTTTTTTTTGCAAGAGAAAAGCGTTCTGGAGGTTGGTTGCACAACAATGCGAAATTGCTTAACACTACTGAATTGTGCACTTAGAAATAGATAAGATGGGCCGGGCGCAGTGGCTCTCACCTGTAATCCGAGTACTGGGAGGCCGAGGCAGGTGGATTACTTGAGGTCAGGAGTTCAAGACCAGCCTGACCAACATGGTGAAACCCCGTCTCTACTAAAAACACAAAAAATTAGCCAGGTGTGGTGGTGCATGCCTGTAATCCCAGCTACTTGGAAGGCTGAGGCTGGAGAATTGTTTGAACCTGGGAGGTGGAGGTTGCAGTGAGCTGAGATTGCACTACTGCACTCCAGCCTGAGTGACAGAGTGAGGCTCCATCTCAGGAAAAAAAAAAAAAAGGTAAGATGGTAATTTTATGTTAGTTATATTTTGCCACACTTAAAATAAACTCACTTGGTCTGACTCTGTTTTGGAAAGTTTTCCATAGCTACACTCTTCATGGAGCATTTAAAGGGGTTACATTAACAAACTGAAATGCAAAAGAGATGCTGAGGGAGCCTGTGCACCGTGCCACATAATAGAAATTGTAAGGGTCTGAAAAGGTTTCTATTCAGCATACACCAATCTTATGACCTTGGAGGACAAGGTACTTAAGCAAGTCTGAATGGTCTCATTGGGAATAAGACATATCTACCTAATTACCTTACTGGGTCATTGTAAGGATTGGAGATCATGCATATGTGTCCCTTGGCAGAGTTCCTGACCCGTCTTGGGCATATGTGGGGGTGGGCAGCATTTATATTTCACCTTCCTGTTCAAGACAAATGTGAAGAAAATGAGATGGGAAGATGCTTTCTCCACCTTCAAACATTTGAAGAGGAAAGTAAACTTATTCTGTATTGTTCCAGGGGGTAACACTGGTATCAGAGGGTGAGAGTTATAGGCAGGGAAGCTTTTGGCCTGATTTTCTAATGGTCAGACAGGCTTCCTTAGAGTGCAGCAGAAGCCCCATCCCAGAAGGACTAATGCGAGGCCAAGGCACGGTGAGTCATCAGTGATTGAGAAGGATTTAACGAGAAGTAGAACTCAGTGATTTCAGAGCTGCCTATAATCCTAATTTCTATGAAAGACTTGTGAGAATAAAACTTAAAGGTAAAAATCTTCCCAGAAATCGTTGGTCCCCAACCCAAGAGTCAAAGGTGCATGTACACTAACTCTGACTTTTCTCTTGGCAGGAAGGAGATCGCCTTAGTGATGAAGACTTATTCAAGTTTTTAGCTGACTACAAAAGATCTTCGTCCTTACAGAGACGAGTCAAGTCAATTCCAGGTGTGAATGACATCTTTATCCTCTTTAGCTGTCCCCAACCGCTTATCATTAGACACATTCTTTGTCTAATGCCAGAATTTATAAAATCATGTTTACAGCCGTGGGCGGTGGCTCACGCCTGTAATCCCAGCACTTTGGGAGGCTGAGGCAGGCAGATCACGAGGTCGGGAGATCAAAAACATCCTGGCTAACTCGGTGAAACCGCATCTCTACTAAAAATACAAAACGTTAGCCGGGCGTGGTGGCAGGCACCTGTAGTCCCAGCTACTCGGGAGGCTGAGGTAGGAGAATGGCATGAACCCAGGAGGCGGAGCTTGCAGTGAGCCGAGATCGCGCCACTGCACTCCAGCCTGGGCAACAGAGGGAGATTCCGTCTCAAAAAAATAATAATAATAATCATGTTTGCCAAGTGAAATGTGAGATTTTGTGTTAGGGGTTAAGAATCTGAATTGTGGCCAGGCGCGGTGGCTCAAGCTTGTAATCCCAGCACTTTGGGAGGCCGAGACAGGCGGATCATGAGGTCAGGAGATCGAGACTATCCTGGCGAACACGGCGAACTACTAAAAATTACAAAAAACTAGCCGGGCGTGGTGGCAGGTGCCTGTAGTCCCAGCCACTCGGGAGGCTGAGACAGGAGAATGGCGTGAACCCGGGAGGCGGAGCTTGCAGTGAGCTGAGATCCAGCCACTGCACTACAGCCCGGGCGACAGAGCAAGACTCCATCTCAAAAAAAAAAAAGAATCTGAATTGTTCTGTTTTTGGCAAACCTATTAATGTTTTTTAATTTTCTTAAAGGATTGATTTCGTAAACCTTGTGCTTTAGATCTGGTTTCTCAGATGATGAGATCATTGTTTAAACAGAGGAGCCCCTTTAATCAAATAAAATATTATACTTAGTATTAAAAAAGTGAATGTGAGATGCTTTGGTAGAAGGCAAAGTCACCTTCCTTATCCTCACTCAGCAGCCCTGGAGGTACTTCTGTAGCATCCTCAGGCCCACGGAAGCCAGTTTGGTTTTTTTTGTTTTTGTTTTTGTTTTTGTTTGAGGTGGAGTCTCACTCTGTCACCAGGCTGCAGTACAATGGCACAGTCTCAGCTCACTCCAACCTCTGCCGCCTGGGTTCAAGTGATTCTCTTGCCTCAGCCTCCCGAGTAGCTGGTACTACAGGGGCCCACCACCACGCCTGGTTAATTTTTTGTATTTTTAGTAGAGACGAGGGTTCACCCTGTTGGCCAGGATGGTCTCAATCTCTTGATCTTGTGATCCACCTGCCTCGGCCTCCCAAAGCGCTGGGATTACAGGCGTGAGCCACCGCATCCAGCTGGAAGCCAGTTTTAAAACTCCCAATTTTTACTGCTAGCAATGCAGGGAAGTTACTTAACTATATAAAATTATACTGTGGTAATTCAGGAAAGAACTTTAAAAATCCTCTAATCCATTCCTTCTCATTTTACAATTTCTTGCTTTATATTTTATTTTATAGAAGCTAAATCTCAAAGGTTATCATGGCACACTTTTTTCAAACTGTAGGAAATTAGCTCCAAAACTTTTTTATAGTACTATAGTTTGTTCTTATTTTCATGAAAGAAACACAGTGCAACAATCCTTCTTGATTCCTTCATAACATGGCAGTTTCTTTACTAGAACATTCCTATTTTCTCTCTTTAGGCTTGCTCAGACTGGAGATTTCTACAGCTCCAGAGATCATCAATTGCTGTCTGACTCCTGAAATGCTGCCTGTGAAACCCTTTCCTGAAAACCGGACACGCCCACACAAAGAGATTTTGGAATTTCCAACACGAGAAGTATATGTCCCTCATACAGTGTACAGGTAAGAAACACAGGTTCAGGCCAGGAGCCACAGGTTCAGGCCAGGTGCAGTGGCTCACACCATTATCCCAGCACTTTGGGAGGCCAAGGCAGGAGGAATGCTTGAGCTCAGGAGTTTGAGACCAGCCTGGGCAACATGGCAAAACCCTGTCTCTACAACATATACAAAAATTAGCTGGGCATGGTGGTGCATGCCTATAATCCCAGCTACTTGGGAGGCTGAGGCAGGAGAATAGCTTCAACCCAGGAGGCAGAGGTTGCAGTGAGCCAAGATCGCACCACTGGACTCCAGCCTGGGAGACAGAACCAGACTCTGTCTCAAAAAAGAAAAAAAAAAAGAAAAAGAAAAAGAAAAGCAGGTTCTTGGAAAACCATTGAACTCACATTCTGAGTTTTATTTGAATAATGTTTTCTCATCCTTCAACCTGTCTTCCTACTTCCTAAGTTTTAGGGAAATGAAATGTGGTATTTATGTAATGATAGGTGATTGCCACATCTCTTTCTAAACATAGTCCACCTAATTCTCTTTAACAAGAAAGTGTT
This sequence comes from Papio anubis, assembly GCF_008728515.1. Classification (NCBI taxonomy): domain Eukaryota; kingdom Metazoa; phylum Chordata; class Mammalia; order Primates; family Cercopithecidae; genus Papio; species Papio anubis. The sequence continues at coordinate 29,284,061 of NC_044988.1, forward strand.
ACTTCAGATGTAATTGTAGTTTAGGATTATAGTGGACATATGTTTTCCAGAGATTAAAAAGAAAAAAAAAATCTGCTAGTCATGACCTTTGTTTTCCTCTGTGCAGAAGGACATACTAGAAAAAGAGCAATGTGACCAAAATGTGCTAGTTGTCAAAAGAGCTAAAGATTAGCTATTTCCAATAGAATTTACAGCAATAACATAATAGTGGCACACATTCCAAAAGAATTTATGGCAGTAACAGAAATGTTCTATATGTGTGCCACCAGTACAATAGCCACTAATCACATGTGGCTGTTCAACATTTGAAATGTGGCTAGTGCAATGGAGGAACTGAAAAAATAATTTTAATTAATTTTAATTTAAAGTCAAGTAGCTGTATGTGTCTACCATATTGGAGAGTACAGAGCTAGACACTAAAGGCCTAACAGGTTGGGCTGCCTTGGTTTCTGAATTGCATATGGTGGCACCTGACCTATTCTGTGTGGTCTGGAAGAAGTGCTTGTCAGCACACATCTGCCAAAGGCATTAATGCTCATACAAGTCTTTATTTTGAGAATATTTCCCTTAATGCAGAAAATGATGCTGTCTGTAAAAAGCATCTCTTCCCCACCATCCAGAAATAACATTGCTGTTTTCTGTATTTTTATATAAAAGAAATACAGTGGTACCGATTCGGTTGAAGTCTTCTTTATCCCCAGTCTCCAGTCACAGACTTTTACCTCACCTCCTAAACTTTTATCATCAGGAAATTATGTGTGTCCTATTTTTTCTCCTTTTACACACACTTACACACACACACACATCTGTGAACAGTCAATGCCATTATCTTTATATTCATTTAAAATGTACACAAATGACTTCACACTCTAGGTCAGGGGTCCCCAACCCCCGGGCCATAGACCGTTACTGGTCCTTGGCCTGTGAGGAACCAGACTGCACGGCAGAACATGAGCAGCGGGTGAGTGAAGCTTCATTTACAGCCGCTCCCCATTGCTTGTATTACCACCTGAGCTCCTCCTCCTGTCAGATCAGGAGCGACATTAGATTCTCACAGGAGCACGAACCCTATTGTGAACTGCATATGTGAGGGATCTAGGTTGTGCACTGCTTATGAGAATCTAATGCCTGATAATCTGTGGCTGTCTCCCATCACCTTCACATGGGGCCCTCTAGTTGCAGGAAAACAAGCTCAGGACTCCTACTGATTCTATATTATGATGAGTTATATAATTATTTCATTATAGATTGCAATGTAATAAGAATAGAAATAAAATACACAATAAATAGAATGTGCTTGAGTCATCCCAAAACCATCCCCTATCCCCCGCTGCCACCCCAGTCCATGGAAAATTGTCTTCCATTAAACCGGTCTCTGCTGTCAAAAAGGTTGAGGTTTGCTGCTCTAGCTGTTATATTATACTTCGTTTTTGTCACTCAAAAGATTGATTTGTTTTTCTTTTTTCTTTTTTCTTTTTTTGTTTGAGTATTACTATGAAGTCATGAGTCATTTTTCTTTCTACTTACCCAGATTTCCACAAATTTTACCAATGCAACCTTTTTAATGGCTTGCATTTTTAGAAATATCAATATTGATTCATATAAAGGTTTGTTATTATTATTATTATTTTTTTTTTTTTTTTTTTTTTGAGACAGAGTCTCGCTCTATCACCCAGGCTGGAGTGCAGTGGTGTGATCTCGGCTCACTGCAACCTCCGCCTCCTGGGTTCAAACGATTCTCCTGCCTCAGCCGCCCGAGTAGCTGGGACTACAGGCGCCTGCCACCGCACTTAGTTAATTCTTATATTTTTAGTAGAGACAGGGTTACACCATCTTGGCCAGGCTGGTCTTGAACTCCTGATCTCGTTATCCACCTGCCTCGGCCTCCCAAAGTGCTGGGATTACAGGCGTGAGCCACCGTGCCCATCCTGTTATTTCTTTTAACTGCTGTATGGTATTCCTTTGTGAAGAAGCCATATTTTATTCATTTCCTTGTTGATATGCATTTATGTCTTTTTCAAGTTTTCAGCTCTTACAAACACTATGGAGTAAGATTTTTTGTCTTTGCCCCTCTGTACACATTTGTGAAAGTTTCTTTAAGAAATACACCTAAACGTGAAATTACCAAGTCACAAGTAATATACATTTCAGCCTTAGCTTTCTAAAATTTTACATTTGCAGTCCTAACAGCAGTGTAAGACAATTCCCATTTTCCAGTTCCTCACCCATACTTTCCAGTAGGACATGTGTGGAACTAAAATGCAAAGAACTTCAGAGCTCACCTGATCCAAGCATCCCCACCCTTACATTTCCAGATGCACAAAAATTAAGACCCAGAAAGGATAAGTGAATGGTTCCTTGAGATCAAAAATTACAGCGAGGTGGCCAGACACAGTGGCTCACACTATAACCCTGCTGCTTTGGGAGGCTGAGGCTGGAGGATCACTTGAAGCTAGGAGTTTAAGATCAGCCCGGGCAACATAGTGAGACCCCATCTTTACAAAACATTTTTAAAATTACCCAGGTGTGGTATCGTGCATCTCTGTAGTTCTAGCTACTCAGAAGGCTGAGGCAGAGGATTGTTGAGCCCAGAAATTCAAGGTAACAGTGAGCTATGGTCGTGCCACTCCTCTCCAGATCAAGCAACGGAGTGAGACCCTATCTCTAGAAAAAATAATAGTTTAGAAAATAAAATTATAGTGAGAAACACAAACAGCTATTCACACAGTTAGGAATGGAGAGTTCTTCATTACAGTATTCAGGAGGTGTACACATATTTCCCCATTTAATCCTTCCTGGAGCAGCTCTTCATTTTCAATCCTCATTCCTTACATCTAAACTTAGTCCCCAAGTCTCCCTCCTAGATGAGATAAGCATTCTTAGGATGCAGTAGTTTCAATTCTCTATTCCTTAGAGGAAGATGAAGGCATTAAAATGTTTGCTTATGGATGCTTTGTATCTTTTAGAAACTTTATCCTATAATCGGGGAAAAAATGCTTGTGGCATTGGAATAGATTTATTTGCATCCAATGAACTCTATAGTTATTCAACTTCTGCTCGCATTTAAATCAGCATTTAATCACCCACAGGTGGCATTTACAACGCTGTCTACTTCTTGCTGCAAGTATTATCCCTTAATTACATCACAGTGGGACTTAGAACGCATTAGCGCACTGAATGATTCAGAAATGTAGGAGGCCAAAGAAGGACAAGTCTGGACGGTTTTCAATGGACCCAACTTGTCATCATGAGAAACAGACCCGCAAATATAGAGTTAATATTCTTGAGCTGTACTGGGCACTGTAGAAGTGCCAAGGACACCCCGTTAGAAATGCCAAGGCCACTCTGTTAGAAACTAGGTCTTTACTCTGGGGAATGACAGAAGAGACTTCTCTCTAGTATGGTTGTGGCCCCTTCTCTTGGCTCCCAGGTCACCATATTTTATAGTCTATTTAAGGAAAGAGAGAGAGAATGAACTTGGTTCAGAATCTTCAGGAAAATTTCACAGAATTTAGGAAGCATCTTTCCTAAATCTCTTGTTTTAAATTTTTGGTTTTCTTCTCCAGTTCTTGTCTGCTTTAGAGTGGTTTTGATTAGATTGGTCTTGACAGTTCCCCAGTCCCAGACGAGTGTCCCCTTTCCTGCACCTCCCCCCATCCACGACATGAAAATGGAAAGAATCCAGTGAGGTTTGAACCCCAGATAAAATTGGCAAGCTAAGTTTGCCTTGGGTGACCTCACCTTTTCATTTCTGTCCATTTTCCTCTCTTTTTGTTCCTTGCCATCGCCCCATACCTCAAACGACCTGCGACTCGTGGCTTTTCTATGCTGATCCCCAAAATAAAAGTCTCTTTTCAAGCAAAGATCTCTAAACTCATTCGCTATGGTATCAATAACAGGTATGGATTAGTCTTATCACTCCCAAGAGTATTATCATTTTGTGCCGGGTGCGGTGGCTCACGCCTGTAATCCTAGCTCTTTCGGAGGCTGAGGCGGGTGAATCACCTGAGTGAGGTCAAGAGTTCGAGACTAGCCTGGCCAACATGGTAAACCCTCATCTCTACTAAAAATACAAAAAGTAGCTGGGCATGGTGGTGGGTGTCTGTAATCCCAGCTACTTAGGAGGCTGAGGCAGGAGAATCTCTTGAACCCAGGAAGCAGAAGTTGCAGTGAGCTGAGATCCCGCCATTGCACTCCAGCCTGGGCAACAGAGCAAAAAAAAAAAAAAAAAAAAAAAGCATTATCATTTTGGCGAGGACAGCAGTTCCTATTTCTTAATTGAAGAAATCCAGATTTCTTCTCATTCCAAGAGTCTGTCAGGTAACTTTTTCACTGTTGATGTTGCTATTTCCATGCCAATCAGTAATCCTGGTCATAGTTGTGTCCCTTAAAGAGATCAAATAAATGAAAATGAAGATTTGTGGGGCAGATAAATTCAGGGATATTTCTTCGTTTATAGAGGATTCACCTCATGAATTTGAAATATGGCTTGACTTATAAAAAGTTGATCTACCTGGAACTTGTAGACAATACATCTATCGGGCCAAACAATAAATGCTTACACTGAGAAAGCCAGGTTTGGGATTTCAAATTCGTGTGCCCTTAACATAAACTGCAGAGCCCCCTTGGGTGGAGGGAACTATTACCTGGTTCTAATGGCAGATGTCATCTGGCCTTGAGTGCCAGTGGTAACCAGAGTCACATATTTGAGGATTTTGGTATTGATGAGGGTTGCAGTTGAACATCACCTGAGTTGAACTCCAGTTATCTTTACCTCTCTTAAAGGAGCAGCTGCCACAGAGCCTCAGGTGAAGTTGGCTTGGGATAGACCCGCATTGCCTTCCAGTCCCCAGCCTCACCTTCCTCCCACCTTTTCACTGCCTCTTTTCTTTGCCCTGCCCCTTCAGGTGTCCTGTGCGGGGCACCATTCGAGTTGCATTCTATTGTATTAGGTTGGTGCAAATGTAACTGTGGTAATGTGTGAGTGCTGCCCCGTGTCTCTACCTTATTCAAGTTTCTTTAAGGAACAGCTGTAGATGAGTTCTGGTAGAACTGGGTAGTGCTCCCGGAAGTATCCCCACGGGTCAGTGGGGGTTGGGCATTCATAAAATAAATCCTTGCTCTAACAATAGAGACCGACTTCTAGAGCCAGAAGTGTTCATCCCAGGAATGACCAGGGGCTCTCAAACCAGGGACTTGGGCCCTCTTCAGTGCCATGTGCAGCCTCTGTGGGTTAGAGGCATGGAGCTAGAGCAGGGTCCTCTGAACCAGAGCCAGGCAGGAGGCTCTGAGAAATCAGAAGCAGAAGCACAGCAATTCCGAAAGCAGAGCAGAACAGCTGGAAAAAACTGAGTTGATGAAAGGGATTATCTAAATCCGAGCTTGGCATTCCTTGCTCTGTGTTCAGATTAAGAAAACACTAGTGGTTTGCCTAGGAACACATTTTCACCAACTCCTGGCTTGTTTTCCATGTGGCCCAACAGCTGGTACTAGAGACACCAGCTGCTTTCTGGTGGGGGCAGAATGAAAACAGCATGGGCTGAAGCCAAGGCCCAGCGAGGCCTTCAAGGGCATCCTATCCTGAGGCCACCATGGGGGGTATGTGCAGAGATCACAGGCGCTGAGGTTGTAATGAGCTTGTTAAGCTCCCTGCCGTCCCTTTAACTGGTGATTACAGTAAAGAGAGCCACATAAAGTATATTTTCATCTCTCATTTCAGCCCCCGAGAGCCTCTGAGGTCTTGTTTATCCAATTATCAGACTTGCTGTGGAGGACTGTGCTTGCCGAGAACAAGCGTATCAGTTGGAGCATGATTTCTCTGATGGATAATTAGCTGTTTTCAGCACTCCTCCTATTCAACTGAATGTTCTCAGACCAGAAGTCTGATCTGACCTAACGGGGATGTGCTCGCATATCGCAGTGGAGTCTTAAGGAGTACTACACGCCTTCTCTTCTGCGGGGGAAAAAGAATGGCATAGCATGTATGCAGAAGCTGGCAGGAAGGAACATCTGCGAGTTATGATTTAGTGACTAGAATTTCTAAGGAAAGAAATGAACCAGAAATAACTCCAAACAAAGTGGTTAGGAAGGGGGGCAGAACATGGGGAGTATCTTTGAAAGGGACTTTATTTCATCCCAGGAAATGGATTCCCAGTTTAAGCCCAGTGAGCTCTATATTAGGAGTGGATCTTCTCAGTGCTGGGGGAAGGAAGGGTGGTTGTGCATCAGAGTTGAGTGTCCAGCCCCACCCTGGAGACTCCCATTCAGGAGGTCTGGGATGGGGCACTGGTGGTCTGACACTCTCTTTTGTTCACATCAAATCTTCCCCCTCCTTCTCATGGAAGGGAAGCTTCCACCAACCCTTAGTGAGTTCCTCTACTGTGTGGAGTTGTCCAATGCTCCATACCAGGCACAGCAGCTCACACCTGCAATCCCAGCGCTTTGGGAGGCCAAGGCGGGAGGATCCATTGAGCCCAGGAGTTCAAGACCAGCCTAGGCTACATAGTGAGACCCTGTCTCTACAACAACAGCAACAAATTAGCCAGGGGAGGGGGTCCGCACCTGCAGTCCCAGTTACTTGGGAGGCTGAGGCAGGAGGATCGCTTAACCTAGGAAGGTCGAGGCTACAGTGAGCCGTGATCATGCCCACTGCCCTCCAGCCTGGGCGACCGAGTGAGACACTCTCAAAAAACAGAAAACTCTGTCCTAAGTATAAGATGATTTGGAAGCCCAGTCCTTGGTTTTATTAGGCTTAGCAAGCAGTTGCTTATGGAACAGAAGCTTTTATAAACAAACCATTTACTTAGGAAGGGCAGCGGCAGCCCAGGCAAAATCTAGTCATTTAAATTAGCCAAGGAATGGAAACAAAGAGAAAGTGAATTTCTGGTGCTGGTTGCAGCTTGGTCTCAATAATAAATCAGGAACACAATCCCCGCATTCCTAATGCCTTGCTCCAAAACTCAGCAATCCTCCTATTTGTAAAAACGAAAAAATTCAGGAGGGAACCAATTGCCTAAGGTTATGACAGCAAAGCTACCATTCCAGTATAACATTCAACCACTAGAGGGCACAATTCACTCACTTTCTAGATTCAGACACACGACTACCTTTTTCGTTACAAAACATATGAAGTCGTGATTTATGAAAGTAGGACGCATATTTTACTTTTTGCCCTTGAAGTGCAGGACCAAGAAAAACTGAAAAGTATTGCAGCGTCCTACGTGATCACTATTGTCATTTTTCGCAAAGAATTTTATTCTAGCCTGTCAGTTTCTGCCTCCTTTCATTAGTAAGTCCTGACCTTAGACCTCTGGCATGTTTGGGGAAGGTGTAGTGGGGAGGGGGATCAAGAGATGCATCCCTTAAGGTAGCTAGAGATCGAAATCTTATCATTTTGGGGAGAGTTGCTTACTATAAATATTTACACATTCACTAATTCTGCCTCGTATGTAAACCAAAGAATGTGCCGAATTTTCCTAGAATCATGGTTGAGGCAGGTAGGAAGTAGGAGTAAGGAGGTGCTGTGTGCATTAGTGTCACTGATTCCACCGTTCACAACTCCATATCACTCTCCTTATTTTATACTCATTTGAGTCCACAATGCTTTGGTGTTACAGCCCATGTACAACTGTCCTCCCTAAAAGTCCTGCTGTCGGTTTAACAGTAACGAATGTCATTTTTCCACTATCCTTTACATAGAATTCAGCAGGAAGGTTCATGAGGCATCGTGTTTCTACATGGGTTACACTGGTTGATGGAGGCAGTAGCAATGGAGAAGTAGTGATGAAATAAAAGCAAAGTTAGGCTTGCATTTGACTGTGATCTTGAATAAATTTGTCTAGATTAGAGGGAGCACCTAAAATCCAAAAAGCCTTTTTTACTTTGATTTCTATACTTTTGTTAGTTTTAAAAATTATTTTTAAAAATCAGTCCTTTGAAGTGGCTTGTTCTCTTCTGATGAGACAGCTTTGGGGAACTGTTTAGTCTTATTTCTTTTGTGAGTGGGAAGTTGTGGGGACGCTACTTTGTAGCTTTTTCATCCTCAGTTCTGACCTCCTCATGTACTTTACAGATGCCCCCAAAGGTCAGCATTCATCCACCTTTCCCTGGGAGTGTTTGGCCATCTCTAAAGCAGAGGTATTTTAACAGCTCTCCTTAATGGATGTCCTATGGTTTCAGGCCTCAGACAGGCTACCCTTGGGTCCTCAGCAGAAGTAGGGAATCATCTTATACTTCCGGATCGTCTTATACTCAGGAAAAATATGAGATGCTGCGTCAGGGTTTCCCAAGGAAAGAAACTGAGTGGGAGGTGCAGGTAAACCCCACAGTACAAAATAAAACAGAGCTGTCAGTAGTTGAAAGGACTGTATTTTGACAGCATAATAAGGTAATTGTTTAAAACCATGGCTAATTCATCAGATGTCATGTGTCTTTTATAGTTAAAAGATGGAATTTCTTTACCCACTGGTATAAACAACAGAAAGATTCTAAAACTTTCAAAAAATGTGCCAGTTCTGCCTGCTTTGTTTCATGTTCTTTGACAACTTTCAAAATGTAAACTGAGATTCATGTAACTATTAGTGGGAATATAAATATCATGGCTTCATAAGGATAAAATTAGAGGAGCTTAACATAATGGCTCATTTTAATGATTTCTAAGGGGTTTCCATGCCCAGGTTAATAATTGTACATTTAGCAATAAGAAAATCTCAAAGCCTATTTCTTATCTTTCCCTAGAGTTATAGCTTTTAAACCCAACCTGGTCGTTCCTTTTGTACCACTCCACTCACTCGATAAGGGTGACATGGGCTGAGCTTTCTCTCCTATCAGGGTTCAAAGACAAGTTTAGTAGCGTTTCTAAACTTCCCTCAATCAGCTCACAGGAAACAGACCAGTTTCGTTATCCTATTAACAGATTTACATTTCTGTTCTCTCAAAGTGTCAGTTAATGTCCTTAAAGGTAATATGCACAAATATACACAATAGTCTCTGAATTTTTCTCGGAAACCTTAGAATTCCGATTCATTCTCTTTGGCTCAGACTTGGGTGAATTTGCTTCTCAGAGTAGGGGCATGAACAATTATTCTTCACTTAATGTAATCTGTTTCTTCTTTCTCTTTCCCCCGCCCTCCAATAGCCCTTCTGAGCTTGTTTGTTCTTCCCTTACTCCCATTGTTGAAAACGTAGCCTCCCCTCGTTCTCACCTTTCCAGAAATCTCCCTGTGCTCCTCAAGCTCGGCTCATCGCAAACTTGGAGTTCTGTTTTCTCATGCCCTTCTTGCGTTTTCTTCTTTTAAGAGACAGAGTCTTGCTCGGTCTCCCAGATTGGAGTGAAGTGGTATGATTCTAGCTCACTGCAGCCTCAAACTCCTGGGCTCAAGCGATCCTCCCACCTCAGCCTCCCGAGAAGCTAGGACCACTGTTGTGTGTCACCACGCCAGCTACTTATTTTATCTTTTCTAGAGACAAGGTCTCACTCTGTTGCCCAGGCTGGTCTTGAACTCCTAGCCTCAAGCAATCTTCCTACCTCAGCCTCCCAAAGGACTGGGAGGTGCCACTCTTCTTGCATTTTTTACCTTTGCATTTATTTCCTGGTTACAATACTTTTAACTTAATGACTGTTGAACTAGATTCTGCCAATGTACATGCCGTCCAGGACACGTTCATGCCACTTTAATTCTCTTAGAACATCAGTGAGATAGTCTCACTGGGGAGAGAGAAAGGGCAGGGGTTTGGTTGTCTGGCAGGTTTTCTTTCACTTTAATAACCAGCCTACCCTCGGGGGGAGGAATTGATTGACGGCTGCTTCCTCTTTTGTAAAGAACAAACATCCAATTAGTGGTTTGTCCTCACTCTGCGGCTAAGGGGAATAATAACCCCTGTGCTCCTCAATGCCGCTCCCTGCATTATTTTGAAACCAATATAATTTTGTTGGGACGGAATGTAGATAGCAACCTTAACGGGGAGGAATGTGGAAGAAGAATCACTGAAGGGGGACCAGTCAGCCTGACAGGCGGCAACTCTGGTGCTAAAGAATGGACACAGGATCAGAGCTGTGGACCTCCGTCCTGACTGCAAACTTCCTGAGGGTGGCAGAGATTCATACTATTTCTCCCATCAGGACAAAAATCAGTGTGTTGGAGCTCACTCAGGAAGTGCTTTTTGGGATTGGCATGGGAAGGGGATGAGGCCGGTTGACAGTTAGCCTCGTTCACTGGGGTTTTGTTGTAGGAGCTGGGTGGTGGCACCATATGGCCAACAGGAGACGCCAGTGACATCCCTAATTTCTCTAGCTTCCTGATAGGTCCTGGTAGGGTCGGGGGTCCACCAGGATTTGCCTTGTATGGTCTACCTCTGACTGAAATTAAACTCTAAGTAGGTAACTGGGGAAGGCCTTTCTCCAGTGAAGTTTTGATGTAATCTCATCATCGGGGACTGGATTGGACCTGGAGAAATCAGTTTTTCTATAGTCTTGTTTCTAGAGTGGCACCCTGGTGTTGGGCAGGTCAGAAGGACAGATAGTTGGTCACTACCTTCAACACCAATCATGGCTGGAAAAGGGCCCCAGTAGGGAGTGCCTTTCTCACTTACCAATCACAAAGGCTCGAAGGTTGTCTGCAATTCTTTCGGGTGCCACAAAGCTGTCATTAGAGCTGCCTATTGGCAAATCACGTTCAAGTTTTTGATCATCACATTGCAGTCTTCCTTCACTGTTTCTTCCCCGGGTCCTGGAATTAAGACTGGGCTCCATTTGACAAGTTATCTTCTATGCAGGTAGAGCAGGCTACGTCAGCTCACAGCATCTACTCAGTAGGCACAGAAATACCCATTGAATGGGACTGAGAAAGTGGAATGGGAGGGGAAGGTGTGAAGAACAGGAAGGTTTCCTCTTTATGTCCCAAGTCTGTCTACTTAGAGCAACAGGATGGTGATGATGCTTTCTGGTTAAAGACGTCATGGCAACAGTCTTCCCTTGACAGCTCTCTAGCAATAGCCAGTGGCATGTAAACCCTGCATTTTTGCACTGTATCCAGTGTTTCCAACTCCCTTATAGAACTTTCCCTGAAGTCAGCAAGAACCCTGTGAGAATCAGGATTTGTCTAGAAATTTAGCATTTACCTAATCAATGATTCTCTAGACATGCCAGTACCTCTAAAGGATTCATATGCGTGTTTGGTGGGCTTCAAGCATGTGGCAATTTGGAGAAGGAAGTGGAGAATGCAGTAGCAGCAGGAGAAATGTCTGATGTTGCTAAACATCAACTCCACGGCAAACCTAGAACTGGGGGAATGGGAGGCATGGTGCGGGTAGCTGCTGACACACAGCTCTGGAGACAGCTGCCTGCAAAGCTGGATGGGACTTCAGGCAATAAGCTTGTACTAACTGCCTGTCAACATTGTGACAGGAGCCATGGTCCACATCGAGCATAGAATTATTATTACTACTAAGCATGAGCCTCACCATGATGCTCTTGGGGTGGAACACAAGAGCCCAGAGAGAATATGCTTATTTTATGCAACCTCTAATGTTTCCTCCCAGAGTTGTGATGAAACTGAACCAAACTCTAGCATGAGAATTGGTATCCCAGGTTAGCAGCCAAAACAAGTGACACTTGGCCAGGCATGGTGGCTCACGCCTGTAATCCCAGCATCTTGGGAATCGGGAGGTGGGTGGATCGTGCGCCCGGAAGAGAGTTTGGAGATGTGCCTGGCCAACATAGCGTGAAACCCCGCCTCTACTAAAATGAAACAGCTGGGCTGGTGGTGGGCTTCAGCAATCCCAGCTACTTGGGAGGCTGAGGCAGGAGAACGCTGAACTCTGAGGCGAGGTTGCAGGAGTCGAGATCACACCACCGCACTCTAGCCCAGCCACACAGTGTGAGACTCTATCTGAAAAAAAAAAAAAAAAAAAAGTGCTGATACTTAATCTAGCTCTGAAAGAAATGAAGTCTGTAAGAGGGACTGTTAACCCTCAAAATGGTCTGGGGATGCTACATGAAGTCTGTAAGAGGGACTGTTAACCCTCAAAATGGTCTGGGGATGCTACATCCCCTTGTGGACCTGTCACACTGCTGTGAGTATAGGGAGTGGGAACCCTTCTTCTCAGCTCCTTCCTCACCATGTGTCATTTAGGGACAAAGGGAACAGGATATCTGCCCTTTGAAAAATCTCATATGCCTAGCAATACTCACCACCCTGTGAATAATGTTGATGCATTCACTTAACCAATATTATAAGCCCCTGCTGTGTGTCAGACACTATGCCTGGTGCTGAAATAGACAAGGAGGGGTGTCTTTGAAGGCAAATCCCAGTCTCCTAAGAGACACTAGAACCACAGGCAACTACGCTGATCTATGCAATGACATGTAATGCAACTTTGTCCTGCAACCACCTTGAGATCTTTGAAAGTTCTCCTATCTCCAAAACTCAGACAAATCCTCTCTCTTGCCAAGTGCCTAAAGCAAGGATGTGTTTATAGAGGTAGCTGGGGGCATCTGGTCAATTTATTTCCTAGCAGACCTGCTGTTTCCCCCGATTCCAATACTTTCTTCCCCACCCCAAACCAAGGCATCTAGCAATGTTAAAAACATCAAGAGAGATAAAACAAGCATTTTAATGAAGATTATTGATTTATTCATTGGCTGTTTCTTTAAATACATAGAGAACTAATAAAGGATCTACCCCAAATAACCAAAAATATCAGCCTCAGCACCAGCAGAAATTGGAAGCGTTCTGGTATTTATATGTGTTTTGCTCAGCTGGCAGATTTGTTGTAGGAAACTATTTGCAAAGCCTGGGAAAAATGTGCTCCCACTGTCTGTTAAAGGAACATGCAGGTTGGTTGGTGCCAGTTCTCCATCTGACAATTCTGTCTGGTGGCCTTAAAAAAAAAAAAAAAAACAGCATAGTCCAGATTTGGACTATGCAAATGGTATCTTTAAACTTAACTTTTAGATCTTGAGCAAAGCCAAATATTATTGAAATGTTTATTTTGGTTTTAACTGCAGGAGGTTTTCATTCAAAATGTGTTGCTTTAGGGGAAAAGGAAGGATGTTTATACTAGGTACTTTTTAGCATTCTTCTTTAGGAGACATTAATTAATTTAGTTCATATAATCAAAACTGGAATCAAGGAAAAATTATTTATACTTTTAGAAATTCTCATGTTCTTATACTTCTTTGGAGATTGAATTGACTCCAAAGAGACTATTTTGTGATTAAGAATATTTTTGTGGCCGGGCACGGTGGCTCACGCCTGTAATCCCAGCACTTTGGGAGGCCAAGGCAGGTGGATCACCTGAGACCAGCAGTTCGAGACCAGCCTGGCCAACATGGCAAAACCCTGTCTTTACTAAAACTACTAAAATTAGCCAGCTGTGGCAGCGGATGCCTGTAATCCCAGCTACTCAGAAGGCTGAGGCAGGAGACTCACTTGAACCTGGGAAGCAGAGGTGGCACTGGGCCAAGATCACGGCATTCCACTCCAGCCTGGGTGACAGAGCAAGTCTCCGTCTAAAAAAAAAAAAGAATATTTTTGTATAGGGAGTCATTATAGTATGTCCTTAGACCAGGAGGTCCTGTTGAGGCAGAAATTTTTGAAGTAAAACCATTTTTTTTGAAGGAAACACATATTTAAATATCAAAGAACACTGGACATATACTTTTTTAAATTTATATACTTGTGTTAGTTATCTATTTCTAAACAAAACCTTTGCAGCTCAAAACCACAGTCATTATCTCACAGGTTTATGTAGGTTATGCAGGTGCAGCTGACCTGCTTGGTCTGAGCCTTGGAAAGGCTGCAGTGAGGATGTCAGCCTAGGCTGCCATCACCGCAAGGGTGTCCTGGGGGTGGATCCACTCCCCAGCTCACTCCTGTGGCTGTTGGCAGGATGCAGTTGCTCATGGGTTGTTAGGCTGAGGGCCTCAGTTCCTCACTAGGCCAGAGGCTTCCTTTAGTTCCCTCACATGTTTTCTCATGGGGGCAGCTCACAGCGTAGCAATTGGCTTCATCAGAACAAGCAAGCAGGAGAGTAAGAGACAGAAAGCAAGATAGAGGCCAGGGCCTTTCACAGCCTGACCTCAAGAGCAGTACCTCATCACTTTTGCCCTTTTTTGACAAACGTCCTATTGACTTTTGTCACTACATCAGAAGCAAGTCACTAGGTCTAGCCCACACTCAAAGGGAGAGGATTTCACAGAGCAAGAATATCAGGAAGCAGAATCATTGGTTATTTAATCAGAAGCTGCTGGCACAGTTCTTAACGAAACTATAAAACATTGAATTGAGAGGAATATGGGGGTAGGAGGATGAAAAGGGAAGGCAGGTTAATTCTGTGGATGCTGAGGACAATGTGCCTCATGAAAAGTGTTCCCATCAGACTGGTGTATTTCTTTTTCTTTTTTTTTTTTTTTTTGAGATGGAGTCTTGCACTCGGTTCACTGCAGCCTCCACCTTCCGGGTTCGAGCAATTCCCCTGCCTCAGCTTCCTGAATAGCTGGGATTACAGGCGCATGCCACCACGCCTGGCTGATTTTTTGTATTTTAGTAGAGATAGGGTTTCACCTTGTTGGCCAGGATGGTCTCAATCTCCTGACCCTGTGATCTACCTGCCTTGGCCTCCCAAAGTGCTGGGATTACAGGCATGAGCCACCACGCCCAGCCCAGAATGGTGTATTTCTAGGACATCTACAATGCATCACTCTCTAATAAAAGAAAAATAATAGCCACTTCTTGACAGATACCCAAAGGTATGGAGTCCCTTACTAAACCACACTCCAAAGAAATAAGCCTGCAAAATGGGGGAAAGTTGTTTTCCACCTAGAAAGCAGATTCCCTGCATTTTCTTATTTTCAAATAGTGGGGAGAAACCCTAAGCTGTACATATGACGGAGTGGACTCGTTTCTCCTCTTGCACAGCACCCCCAGCACCTTGTACACCCCATCCCTCCCTAACTCCCAACCACACACTCACCTCCCAAGCGTCTGCAGATCTACATACATATTATCAAGTCTGTACAGAGTACTGAGTGAAATGGTCACTGTAGCTATGGAAAGGTGAGATTTGCAGGCAGTCTGAAATGTCTCTTGCTAAAGTAGTTCCGATCCTTTCCCCATTTAGAATGAAATACATTCTTCGTAAATGATTGTGAGGCAGAAAAAGAAAACCACACTGGAAATAGGATTCTAATAAACCAACATGGGGCTCGAACTGGTGAACACATTTCTGAACCATCCCTATGCAGAAACCACAAGACAAGTAAGAAAAAGAATACCCAGATCACTTAGACCCTTCAAACCACATCCTGGGTTCCAAGGAGAGTGGCTGCGAGTTAGGAAAGATACGTTTATCCAGTGGACCTTTTGACTCTTTTGTCAATCTCAAGTTTAAGAAAAAATTGTAGAGTAAAAAATTTTGGTTTGGGTCCCTTCCCACCTTCCCTTGCTTCGTCACTTTCCTTAAGCCTCTAAGCATCCAGATCTTCCCCACAGCAGTGCTTCCCGGTCAGTGATTACCCTCTCCTCTTTTTATCTCTTTTCTTCACGCGCACCTTCAGTCCATAAATCCAAGCTTTTTGTAAGGAAGGAGGGTGAGTAAACTAATTCATACTAAGGTGAGAGTGAATTATATATAAACCTCTTAATATATTAAATCTACTAAGCAGTGTTTCAGAAGGAAATTTGCTAACATGGACATCTTACTTGAAAAAATTTCAGTTGGTTCAACAAAGTATGGTTTAGAAATCATTTTCTATCAGGATTGGGGAGAGATTTTTTTTTTTCTTAAAGCAGTTAGGTTTCCCCAGCAGATTTTGAACACTTGAATATTTGTGATTCTTTCCTATGGGAATCTGATCTGGATGAGACTGAAGACCTTAAACCCTCTAGCTTTCCCTTTGGGTCTTTTGCTGTCGAAAACTAGTTGGACTTAAACAAGTTAAGTGTGTTTTAAGGATGGCTCCTTTCACCCATTTCTAAAAGCTAGCATTCTTGAGGTTCTGCTTTATTTAGCAGAAGGAATACTGGTTTTCCAATCTCTCACTCAAAAGGAACTTTTACTTATCTCATAAAAAAGAGTGGGATGGAGATTAATGTAATAGAAAAGATATACTACAAATATCATGGCAGCTGTATTTAATCAATTCATGTTCAAAGATAAATTAGTAGTAGTAATAGGAGTTGTGCTGTATAAAATCACCATATCTCATGTTCAAATTGCAGATTATCAGTTGAAAAAGCATGAATTGTTTTCCCCCCGAAAGAAATCTTTTAAAGTGGTACCATAAGAGACATTAAGGCTGGCTATTGTTTTATTTCTCTCTCTCTTTCTGTCATTTGATTTCTGACTTTGAGTGGATTTTTTTAATATTACCAAATCATAGAGAAAGAATATTGGATCATTTATTGTAGAGTTTTTAAACAATTTGATACCATTGTGTTTCTGGCGTCGTAACTGCATTTGCTATTTGGGAGGGGTGTAGAGGTCCCTGATGTTCAGTGTACAATACCAGCATTTATACAAAACATTGCAGCCTGGCCTGTGGAGGACAGGGGTTACTAAGGGGCAAGCTGCTGCTTGCGATAATACCCCCAGTGCCTCCTTCTAATCTTGCACCGTTTCCCAGGGCAGACAGCCTTGTGGGGCTCTGACTGGTGCCCTGGAACATGTTTCACCTTCCATTTTTCTTGCTCTGATTTCTGAAGACAGAATGTTCTCTTCACCCTACACATCAGGAGTTTTCCTTCTGTTTTCATTTTTCACTGGTTCCTTTGTGAATTTGCACTTTGATCTAACCTAAAACATTGGAAACAGGAATAAACACAAATAATGGCATGAGGCCGTGGCCACAGAATGACAAGACAGGACACAGCAAATAAATAGAATGAGAAGGCGCATAAATTTCTATTTATTTATTTACTTCCTTATTTCTTGAGACAGGGTCTCATTCTGTCACCCAGGCTGGAGTGCAGTGGCATGATCATAGCTCACTGCAGCCTTGAACTCCTGGGCTCAAGTGATCCTCCAGCCTCAGCCTTCTGAGTAGCTGGGATTACAGGCACACACCACCATGCCTGGCTAAGTAAAAAAAAAAAAAATTCTTTTGTACAGATGGGGTCTCACTATGTTCCCCAGGCTAGTCTCGAACTCCTGGGCTCAAACAGTCCTCCTGCCTTGACCTCCCAAAGTGCTGGGATTATAGGCCTGAGCCACTGCGCTCAACTCCTTCCCATTCTAAAAAGTGTCTAAGACAGTTATGGAGATTATATAATAAGGTATAAAATTTCTGAGTGAAAGGAAAATGAGAGAGAAATAAATGTAAATGTGTATGCGGTTAATATGTACACAGAATGTTTCGTAAGTCCTTTGACGGTTCCTTTAAAAATCACCTGCAGGCCAGGCACAGTGGCTCATGCCTGTAATCCCAGCAGTTTGGTAGGCTGAGGTGGGCAGATCACTTGAGGTCAGGAGTTCAAGACCAACCTGGCCGACATGGTGAAACCCTGTCTCTACTAAAAATACAAAAATTAGCCAGATGTGGTAGCATGCACCTGTAGTCCCAGCTACTTAGGAGGCTGAAGCAGGAGAATGGCGTGAACCCGGGAAGTGGAGGTTGCAGTGAGCTGAGATCACGCCATTGCACTCCAGCCTGGGTGACAGAGGGAGACTCCATCTCAAAGAGAAACAACAACAACAACAACAACAACAGCAAAAACACCTGCAAATTTGAGCTGCCTAGCAGCCAAGCAAAAAAGGGAATCACAACGATAAGATTCATATGTCTGCCAATTTAAAAACAAATCAGTTCTCTTGGATCAGTGCTTCTCAAACCGGAATGTACATTTGAGACACCTGGTGCATGTTAAAATGTAGGTTCTGATCTAGCAGGTCCATGGTGCATTTCTTTTTTTTTTTTTTTTTTTTTGAGATGGAGTCTCGCTCTGTCACCCAGGCTGGAGTGCAGTGGCCGAATCTCAGCTCACTGCAAGCTCCGCCTCCCAGATTTACGCCATTCTCCTGCCTCAGCCTCCCGAGTAGCTGGGACTACAGGCGTCCGCCACGTCACCCGGCTAGTTTTTTGTATTTTTTTAGTAGAGACGGGTTTCACTGCAGCAACAGGGATGCTCGCATCTCCTGACCTCGGGTGATCTCGCCCGCCTGCCTCCCAGCCGGGATTACAGGCTTGAGCCACCACCGCCT